>NC_037680.1:62503583-62525329 GCF_003255815.1 Theropithecus gelada | reverse complement strand
AATGTATATTCTGTTGATTTGGGGTGGAGAGTTCTGTAGATGTCTATTAGGTCCACTTGGTGCAGAGTTGAGTTCAATTCCTGGATGTTCTTGTTAACTTTTTATCTCATCTGTCTAATGTTGACAGTGGAATGTTAAAGTCTCCCATTATTATTTTATGGGAGTCTAAGTCTCTTTGTAAGTCTCTAAGGACTTGCTTTATGAATCTGGGTGCTCCTGTATTGGGTGCATATATATTTAGGATACTTAGCTCTTCCTGTTGAATTGATCCCTTTACCATTATGTAATGGCCTTCTTTGTCTCTTTTGATCTTTGATAGTTTAAAGTCTGTTTTATCAGAGACTAGGATTGTAACCCCTGCCTTTTTTTTGTTTTTCATTTGCTTGGTAGATCTTCCTCCATCCCTTTATTTTGAGCCTATGTATGTCTCTGCGTGTGAGATGGGTCTCCTGAATACAGCAAACTGATGGGTCTTGGCTCTTTATCCAATTTACCAGTCTGTGTCTTTTAATTGGACCATTTAGTCCATTTACATTTAAGGTTAATATTGTTATGTGTGAACTTGATCCTGCCATTATGACATTAGCTGGTTATTTTGCTTGCTAGTTGATGCAGTTTCTTCCTACCATTGATGGACTTTACATTTTGACATGTTTTTGCAGTGGCTGGTACCTGTTGTTCCTTTCCATGTTTAGTACTTCCTTCAGGATCTCTTGTAAGGCAGGCCTGGTGGTGACAAAATCTCTAAGCATTTGCTTCTCTGTAAAGGATTTTATTTCTCCTTCACTTATAAAACTTAGTTTGGCTGGATATGAAATTCTGGGTTGAAAATTCTTTTCCTTAAGAATGTTGAATATTGACCCCCAGTCTCTTCTGGCTTGGAGAGTTTCTGTCGAGAGATCTGCTGTTATTCTGTTGGGCTTCCCTTTGTGGGTAACCCGACCTTTCTCTCTGGCTGCCCTTAACATTTTTTTATTCATTTCAACTTTGGTGAATCTGACAATATGTGTCTTGGAGTTGCTCTTCTCGAGGAGTATCTTTGTGGTGTTCTCTGTATTTCCTGAATTTGAGTGTTGGCCTGCCTTACTAGCTTGGGGAAGTTCTCCTGGATGATATCCTGCAGAGTGTTTTCCAACTTGATTCCATTTTCCTGATCACTTTCAGGCACACCGATCAGACATAAATTTGGTCTTTTCACATATTTCCATATTTCTCGGAGGCTTTGTTCATTTCTTTTTCCTCTTTTTTCTCTACACTTCTCTTCTCACTTCATTTCATTCATTTGATCTTCCATCACTGATACTCTTTCTTCCAGTTTATCAAGTTGGTTACTGAAGCTTGTGCATTTGTCACATAGTTCTCGTGTTATGATTTTCATCTCTATCAGTTCTTTTAAAGTCTTCTCTGCATTGATTATTCTAGTTATCCATTCATCCATTCTTTTTTCAAGGTTTTTAGTTTCTTTGCGCTGGTTACGTAGTTCCTCCTTTAGCTCTGAGAAGTTTGATTGACTAAAGCCTTCTTCTCTCAACTCGTCAAAGTCATTCTCCATCCAGCTTTGTTCCATTGCTGGCGATGAGTTGGTTCCTTTGGAGGGGTAGATGCGCTCTGATTTTTTGAATTTCCAGCTTTTCTGCCCTGCTTTTTCCGTATCTTTGTGGTTTTATCTGCCTCTGGTCTTTGGTGATGGTGATGTACTGATGGGGTTTTGGTGTGGGTGTCCTTTCTGCTTGTTAGTTTTCCTTCTAACAGTCAGGACCCTCAGCTGTAGGTCTGTTGGAGTTTTCTTGAGGTCCACTCCAGACCCTGTTTGCCTGGGTATCAGCAGTGGAGGCTGCAGAAGATAGAATATTGCTGAAGAGCAAGTGTTGCTGTCTGATTCTTGCTCTGGAAGCTTCATCTCAGGGGTGTACCCTGCCGTGTGAGGTGTGAGGTGTCAGTCTCTACCTAGTGGGGGATGTCTCCCAGTTAGGCTACTCAGTGGTCAGGGACCCACTTGAGCAGGCAGTCTGTCCATTCTTAGATCTCAACCTCCATGCTGGGAGATCCACTGCTCTCTTCAAAACTGTCAGACAGGGGCATTTACCACTGCTGAGGTTTCTGCTGCTCTTTGTTTAGCTATGCCCTGTCCCCAGAGGAGGAGTCTACAGAAGCAGGCCGGCCTCCTTGAGCTGTGATGGGCTCCACCCAATTTGAGCTTCCCAGAGGCTTCGTTTACCTTCTTAAGCCTCAGCAATGGTGGGCACCCCTCCCCCAGCCTCACTGCCACCTTGCAGTTAGATCTCAAACTGCTGTGCTAGCAATGAGGGAGGCTCCATGGGTATGGGACCCTCTGGACCAGGTGTGGGATATAATCTCCTGGTGTGCCATTTGCTAAGACCCTTGGTAAAGTGCAGTATTAGGGTGGGAGTTACCCGATTTTCCAGGTGTTGTGTGTCTCAATTTCCTATGGCTAGGAAAAGGTATTTCCTTCCCCCTTGCGCTTTCCAGGTGAGGTGATGCCTTGCCCTGCTTCATCTCTTGCTCATCGGACTGCTCCCACAGACCAGCGCCAACTGTCTGATACGCCCCAGTGAGATGAACCCAGTACCTCAGTTGAAAATGCAGAAATCGCCTGTCTTCTCTGGCACTCACTCTGGGAGCTGGAAGCTGGAGCTGTTCCTATTTGACCATCTTGGGTGCAAGCCCCCCGGTTTTATTTCTTTATTTGTGTTTTGTCTTTGTAAAACCTCTTTATTGAAAGATATCTACATGTCATTATGTTCTTAGCTCATTTGTCACATCTATGAAGTCTCATCTCTTGTTCCTATAGAGCTTGACAGTTTTTTTCTGTCTCTAACTTTTTAATTTCTTAATTTTTAATATTTTACAATATGTAGAGTCTCATTCCATCACCTAGACTGGGGTACAATGGTGAAATCATAGCTTGCTCTGGTCTTGAACATCTGGGCTCAAGTGATCCTCCTGCCTCAGCCTCCTAAGTAGCTAGGACTACAGGCATGCACCACCTCTCCTGGCTACATTTTGTTTTTTGAGAGAAAGGGTGTCACTATGTTGCCCTGGCTGGTATAGAACTCTTGGACTCAAGTAATCCTCCTGCCTTGGACTCCAAAAATGCTGGGATTATAAGCATGAGTCACCACACCTGTCCCACCTGTCTGCCACTTTTCTTTGAAGACCTATTCTATTTCATATATGCATCTTTCATAGCATCTGAAATATTGTATCACACTTTTAATATCCTTGTTATTTTATTAGACTATGTTCTTTAAAAATGGAGGCATGTCTACTTCGTTTTGTTATTTATAGGATCCAGCACAGTGTCTGACACTTATTAAACATTTGCTGAATTGGTGATGAAATTAATTAATTTAGGGGAGCTTACTTAGTTCCAGCTGCTATCCTGACTATATAAATGGATATGGAGAGAATATTATATAAATATTAAAAAAAGGTCTCTGCTTTCAAGGTGGTTATTGTTCAGTGGAGAAGAGGACATGTATATGAATAAATAGAGTAACAGTAAACATTAGTTTGCTATATAGAACATGTTATGGTAGTTGAAAGGAAGGAGAAATTACTCAAGATGTTTCCTAGGACTGTCAGGTTTTACATGGTGTTATAAAGATGAAGTTACGGCCGGGCGCGGTGGCTCAAGCCTGTAATCCCAGCACTTTGGGAGGCTGAGACGGGCGGATCACGAGGTCAGGAGATCGAGACCATCCTGGCTAACACGGTGAAACCCCGTCTCTATTAAGAAATACAAAAAACTAGCCGGGCGAGGTGGCGGGCGCCTGTAGTCCCAGTTACTCGGGAGGCTGAGGCCGGAGAATGGCGTAAACCCGGGAGGCGGAGCTTGCAGTGAGCTGAGATCCGGCCACTGCACTCCAGCCTGGGCGACAGAGCGAGACTCCGTCTCAAAAAAAATAAAAATAAAAATAAAAAAAATAAATAAAGATGAAGTTACATACTTCACTAAAAAAGAAAAAAAGATTCCTGTTCAAAAGAAAACAAAAGAATAAAGTACAGAAGTCAAACTACCCCTTCCACAAGACTAATAAGTACCTGTAACTGTGAAAACAGACAGAGGGAGGGAGGGAGGGGGAGAGAAAGAGGGAGAGAGAGAGAGAGAGAAACAGAGAGACAGAGACCGTTACAGAAATGATCAAAGAATTATAGATACAGTGAAAACATAGTAAAGATGCAACAACTACCAAATATACTCATGTAGTCTAACAAAGTTCTTCTCATTAATCATTGTAGCAAGGAAGTATATGCACACAACTGGAAAGACTGGAGAAACTCAGAAAGGAATGAGTTGTGTGTAGGGGTACTTGTTATAGAATTTGGGCTCATGTTCAGTGATTTTAGAGAGAGTTCCTGGAGGCTCAGTTGTTCTGGGTTTTGGTACTACCAGATAGTAATATATCTTAATTTTTTATTTAGGGGATGGAAGAAAGGAAGTGAGGCCAGAGTTGTCATTAGTAGTGTAGCAGTTGTCACTCAGTTTACCCAGGAGAGAGAGCTATTTGGCTTTTTTGTCTTGTTTTGGGAAGGATCAGCATTCATTTCTTGTGGTTGCTGCAACAAATTTGTTAGTTCAAACCAACAGAAATTTACTTTCCCACAGTTCTAGTAGCCACAAGTCCAAAATCAGTTTCACTGAGCTAAAATCTAGATGTCAGTAGAATTGTGCTTCCTCTCTCCAGAGGCCTCTTCTAACTTATGGTGGCTACTGGCAGTCCTTGGCTTGTGGCCACATCACTCAAATATCTGCCAAATATCATCCTCACACTGCCTTCTCCTCTGTGTTCCTTTGTCAAATCTCCTTCTCTCTCTCTCTTATACAAATATACGAGATGACATTTTAACTCATCTGGATAGTCTATGGTAATTTTCTCATCTCAAGATCCTTATCTTAATCTCATCTGCAAAGACCTTTTCCTTTTCCAAATAAAGTAACATTTACAGGTTATAGGGATTAGAATAAGAGGGTACTATTTAGTCCACTGGAGAGTCCTTTTGTTTTTTTGGCATTCAGATATAATTATGAAATAGTATTGATTTTATCTTTTTCTATCATAGTCACTGTCATGGCCATTTTTTATGTTGCATGAGGAAGACCATATTTAGTTATCTGTTACTAGCTGTCAGTTATCAGAACCAGTTTTTTTCATTCTCAGGACAGAACACAGGACTGATAAATTCAAGCACAATGAAATAAAAGAGAACATATGTTTAACACAATAAAAGAGATTAAGAGCAAAGGAAAATATACAATGACCACCTAACAGGAAAAATCGATATCTCTGAGCAAGTAACAAAATAAGAAAAATAAAAAAGTATTGTAAGTTACAACTCAAGAAAAATATGCAAGAATAAAATAAGACTTGAATCAAAAAATACTAACAAAATAATTGACATCTAGTGGTCAATGCGAAAATTTTATTGGACACTACAGTTAAAAAAAATGAGGTATACATAAAAAATATGCAAAGTCACTTATAAATGAAAATGTCAAGCTGAACTTATACTTTCTAAGAATAATTTTCAGAGCTAGAGAAAAGTGGACAAATACGTGTATAATCCTGTAGGAACTACAGTGCAATCCAAGAATGTTCAAATGCAGCAAAAATAAAATTTGCACAGGAAAAATTTCAGAAAATGTAGTATTATGATCGTTAACTTTATATGTCACTTGACTGGGCCATAGGATGCCCCAATATTTAGACTAACATAATTCTGAGGGTTTCAGTTTGGGTAATTTTGAATGAGATTAACATTTATTTTATTAAAAGAGCTATTACAAAAAATTAGAAAGTAGAGCTTTATTTCCCTTAAAGGGTTACAGCCTGCAGGATGGCCATTCTGACAGGCTGGAAAGCATAGCCTCTAGCCAGAAAACAGAAACAGACACTTCAATAGAGGGGCAAAGGGGATTGGGAATTTATCTCAGAATGGGGTGCCCAAATATACATATGTAATGAGCTATAGGAGGAACCATGAATATTTATGAAAAAGGAAAGGTTCATGTGCAATTGAGCTTCATACCCCTTCATGAGTCCCATGTAATGGTAGTTAGCATGATCCCAGCATGGAGTTTTGGGTTCTCTGATGTCAAAAGATTAAGCAGAGGACATGAAAATCCTTATTGTGCATTATGCATAGACTGGCCAGAAGCACTCTGTGTCTAGTAGTCTTTTATCAGGCAAAAATGCTGTGCAGTTGTTGTAACAAAGCTACAAAAGAGAGGAGCAGCATCAGGTAGTTAGTTGAAATCAGCAGTGCAGAAAGTCTTTTGAAAGGGATGGTTTCTGTTTAGCCCTTAGAGAAGAAAGTCTAATGGCAGTTAGTGAGGGAGGGGATATGATGAGGCATGTCTGACCTGCTATATTATCATGGCTGAGAACTTAGTTTTCAAAATCTCTCAGTTCCCTTTGGCCAAAGGATCATTTTTTCAGTCAGTTGGAGGGCTTAATTTTATTAATATTTTCATTTGTCATTTTCCTCCTTTTGGCCTAGATTTGTTAGAGGCAGCATCAATGACCAAACTTGTATTTTGTCCCATATTTTGGTTGAGGTAGTGTGGCTACCTTCCCTGGGTCCATCCTGTTCCTCAGTGGGACCCGTATGGCCACGGGATTTAGAGTCAAAAGACTTACAACCAATTAAATATTCCAGACCTGGCAGGAATGGAATTGAGCAGGCACCAATCAACCCTTAAAATATGTTAAGCAACATAGCAGCCAAAACCCAAAACCAAAAAGCAAGGTTACAAGATTGAGTTACCTATAAATTCTATGCAGTAACCTACTGTAGTCTTGGTCTTAGGTATATATTCGAAGTGATTAGCTATATAAAACATAAGAATTTTGCTAAAACTATTTAAGCTAAGGAATTTAGAGACTTTCGTTGTGCCTCAATGCTTTTTGTGATCTCTTTTTTAATTTGCCCTAAGGTAGACAATAAATGTTTTCATCCTATCCCTATTTGCATAAGAGATTAACATTTAAATTAATTGACTGAATAAAACAAAGTGTCCTCTACAATGTGGGTGTGTCTCATCGTATCAAAGGCCTAAACAGAACAAAAATTTGACCCACCTCCTAGTCAGAGAGAATTCTCCTCTCTGAACGCCTTTGCACCAGAATGTCAGCTTCTCCTGGTTCTACAGCAACCTTCATACTTAAATGGGTCATTAGCTCTGCAGATCTTAGACTTGTCATCTACTATAATAATGTGAGCCAATTTCCTGTAATGTCTACCTATCATCTATCTATCTATCTATCTATCTATCTATCTATCTATCTATCTCTCTATCTATCTGTCATCTATCTATCTGTTGTCTATTTTTCTAGAGAATCCTAATGAATACATAAAGATTCCATAATCCTGTCATAAATTAGCAGGAGGGGAGGTTCAGGCAGGAAATGGTTTGAGAAACTACACTGAAGGGTCTGAGGGTGATAATCTAACTCATTTAACTATAGGACAAGGCTAAAACTAATGTAAGTATTATGATTATAATATAGATGCATATTTTAAACTGTGCCGAGTAAAAAAGATAAAAAGAACAAAAATCAACAGGAGGAGAAAGAAAGAACCAGGGAGACAGTGTAAATATGCTAATTTCTGCATGTTTTAGAAGGAGAAACTAGAAGACATGTATTAAAACTCACACATCAAATAATAGAAATTTGTCTGTATTTATAGTATAACCACTAAAAAAAAAATAAACTAAAACTGAGTGGTAGAGAGAATAATAATATATAGAATGTGGAAATATATGCATTTTATCTTTGTTCTTCATAAATTAATATATGTTACTAAAATAACAAAATAATATATTCTAAAAAGTTATTTAAATGTAGCCACTAGAACAAAAATATAAATATATCAACAGAAACACAGAATATGTCAAACATTTAGTGGAAAGTTTTTAAAAAATCAATAAAAAATGAAGTACAATGTAAAATATGATGACAGAACTGAAACCGAATATATTTTATATTTATAAATCAGAATTGGTGAAATAAATCTATTTAAAAAGTACTATTATAATGAAACACAAAGCAAAACCCAACTAATATGCTAAAAGAAGATAAATACCTAAAACAAAATTATCTACAAAGTTAATTAAAAAAAAATTGTCTCAAGCAAGACCGACTCTCTGCATGCTACTATTTGCAGAAGTCAAAAGAAGGCCCTGTTTTAGGAGTAAGGCCCCACTATCCTATACCCACAGGACAACAAATCTCAACTAGCATCATTAACCCCAGAAGGCTTGACATACCTGCCAAACTCTTGTCACATTTCCTAGCTTCCATCCTCATAGCCATGTCACCTCTACCTAGCTTTGAATCACCAGGGCTAATTTTGTTGTACCATTAGTCACCCCTACTTATGTTAGCTCCAGGCAGTGGTATGCTGGTAAATGCTTCATAATAGCTCTCTGAAATGAAGTATGTATATATATACTTTATTATATATACACATATGTGTGTGTGTATATATATCTGATATGTATGCATATCCCAGAGTTTATAAAAATTTTACGAATAAGAAAGAACTGCAATATATGATTTAAAAATAATTATAAAAACACAATATTTTTTATTTTAAGTTCCACATACTTAATTGATTTTCATAGAATGCTTTTGTCAATTATTGCCAAATGTTTTCATATAGTCTATCTTTGTTTGAAATTCAAACATGATTTCACAGATGGAATTGGTTCCCAATCCTTTAACTCATTATCCAATAAATTTGTTTTCTTTATATTTCATATGTGTTCTACTGTTAAACTAATTCTCACCCTCAACAATATTTTGTTGATTAAACTGAAACCTCTTTCACTTCAGCACCAGACAAGACACCTGTATTAAATTTTACTCCATATTTTTATGTCTAGAAAATCAACAAAACAATGAATAAAGTCTTATCTGTTGCACTTATCAATTTCTTGCTATTGTCTGTTTTAATCAACCAAACTGACATCACTGAACACAGAGTTTGGAAGAAGTGTGCAGTAGCTCACCACTGTATAATATTCCTATTATACAGATCAAATAGATGTAAATAACCCTCAAGAGCATAGATAACAGTAAAATGTAGTAAAATTATTCAAAAGTAATTACTTTTGAATATTTATTCTTTCCCATCTTAACATGGTTCATTTAATTATAAATTTATACAAGTTAACATTGAATAATGACCACATTTAGTAACTGGTTCATGAGATTCCTGAAAATTGTAGACTTGGCTCTTGTGAGCTGCTAGAGTATCAGCCTTTTATGAGCTTACTCCAGCTTGCCACTGAACTCCAAAGTTGCTCCTCAAATTTAGGCACTCATTCCCATATGGCTCTTGTACATAACCTTTTCTGATCCATCCTGCATCCTGATCCATTGCTTAACTCTCTTTCATTCTGCCATCTGAAACTCAAGTCATCAGTAAAATCTCCTATATCACCAGTCACTTTGGTATAGTATTTTTAAAAATTCATTCTCTGACACCTAGCATTTTCATGATGCCATTGTTTGTCCTGCAGCTCTCTCAGGTGGTGAATAATTTTCTCCTTCTTTTCTCCTTCTGCTACTGGGTCTAAACATATGGTAGATAACTGCTCTTTACTGTTACTTCCATAACATATTTTCATCTTCCTGAAATGTTCAGCTTTAAATCTCATATCATCAAACTACACCGAAATAATCTCACTTGTAAATCCCAAAACACTCCCAATAATTTCTTGAAAATAATAGTTTCCAATTCACTGTCGTTCTTCAACATGGAAGGAACACACAAACATGCTGTCTAGTTCTGATTCATGACCATAAAGTTCAAGTGAACTTCTAATGCTACTCAGAAATCAGACTATAATTTCCTAGATTATTAATTCTACCACTCTCCAAGAGGCCTGCTTCTCACCTTTACCTCCTCAAACTTCCAACACTATCTCCCCCATGCTTACTCTCTGCTAATGACCATGCTTCCTACCTAGAAGGCAGAGGAAAAGGAGGAGAATGAGGAGGAGGAAAAGAAGAAGAAGGAATCAGAAAGTGTCTCCTATAAGCTGCCAGCACCAAAACTGCCCATCTACCTGTATCTGTGTTCCTGCTCTTACCACAGATACGTTTTTCCTGTTCCAATCTACAATTTAAAGTTAAACACTCCACTTGTGTACTGGATCTCATCCTGTCTTGCCTACTCAAAGTCATTACCCCAAGAATTTTCTTCTCTTTCTGTCCTACATCATTAATTTTTCCTTTTATTTTGAGTCATTCCAATAAACATATAATAGTAATGATATTTCTTCCTTCTTAAAAACTTTATAAATTACTTTACTTTGCCTCCAATTATGGTTCAATTTCCCTCTTGTCCATTACAGAAAATGTTTTGAAAGAATTTTATCTGCTTACAGAGTTTTATTTCCTCCTTACTCTCACTAATCTCTTGAATATACTTAAGTCAGAAAATGACCTTCATATCTCTATGAAATTACTCTTATTAGGGATACCAATGGCTCCTATATTGACAATTCCTATGGAAAATTCACAGTCCTCCTTTTCCTTGACCTTTCAGTAGCTCTTGGCACTATTGGTAATTCTTTCTTGGCTTTGATAATACTGACCTCATTTCCCTGCCTTTTTTTTTTTTTTTGTCAACTATTCTGTGTCTCCTTTGTTTGTATGCTTTCATCTTCCTCATCTATTACTTCTGGAGTGTTCGGGGCTTTGTTTCAAACTTAGTCTTTCTATCTATTCTCACTCTCTATATGAACTTATCCAGTCTTAAAATTTTAAATATTATCTATGCTGATCCTAACCAAAATTATGTTACTAGCTCAGGATTGATACCTTGAACCTTAAATGTGGCTTATGATCTTTGAGTATCAAAAGACAAATAAGGCTTATCATCTTTCACACTAAGCTACTGATATTGATCCTCCCTCACCCAAACTTATATCTCCCATATCCATCCCCAATTCAGTTGACAGTTGCTCATATCTTAAAGCTAGGTCATTTTTTACTCCTTTTTTCTTCTCATACCTCAACTCCATTGTCCAAATTCACCTTTAGCTCTACTTTCAAAATATTGCTAAAATAAAATGTCTTCTCATTACTTCCAGTGCTATCACTTTGGTCTAAAGGCATCATCCTGAACTATTGTAGAAGACTGTCCTTAACTAGTCTAAATTCTCTACCCTTGATCCATTTCCTTCTCTTCTGAACATAGCTACTATTAAAGATAAATTATTCACCAGACACATGTTGAAAACACCTAGATCTTATTCTCAAATAATAAGAATTGAAATTTGAAATTACTCCTTCATCTATGCAGAATAAATGTGTTAGCAAGCATAAAAACAACATTAATCTTCTTGTACATCCCCATCAAAACTCTTGAAAGACTAGGTTCATGATCAATGAACAGTAATATTTTGAAAGGAATACTTTTTTCTGAGCAGTAAGTCTCAATAGAAGGGTTAAAATATTTGTTAAATCATGCTATAAACAGACATGCTCTCCTCCAGCCTTTGTTGTTCCATTTGTAGAGCACAGGCTGGGTAGATTTAGCATAATTCTTAAGAACCCTAGGATTTCTGGAGTAGTAAATCAATATTGGATTCAACTTAAAATCACCACCTGCATTAGCACCTAACAAGAGTCAGCCTGTCCTTTGAAGCTTTAAAGCCAGGCATTGACTTCTCTCTACCTATTAAAGTCTTAAGTGGCATCTTCTAATGTAAGTCTGTTTTGTCCACATGGAAAATTTGTTATTGAGTGTAGCCACTGTTATCAGTGATCTTAGCTGGATCTTCTGAATAACTTGCTGCAGCTTCTACATCAGCAGTTATTTCTGTGCTTTACACTTTTCTGTTATGGAGAAAGCCTCTTTTCTTAAACATAATGAACCAACCTCTGCTAGCTTCAAACTTTCTTCTGAAGTTTCCTCAGCCTTCATAGAATTGAAGAGTTAGGGCCTTGCTCTAGATTAGGCTTTGGCTTAAGGGAATATTGTGACTGGTTTGATAATCTGTTCATACCACTAAAACTTTCTCCATATCAACAATAAGGCTGTTCTACTTTTTTTCATTCATGTGTTCACTGGAGTAGCTCTCTTATTTTCCTTCAAGAACTTTTCCTTTGCCTTCATAACTTGCCTAACTCTTTGGCACAAAGGGCCTAGCTTTCAGCCTATCTTGGCTTTCATATACCTCTCTAGAGCTAGAAAAGCTAGCTTCAAAAAGCTAGAAACTATTAAGCTTAATCTACTTCTAGCTTTTGATTTAAAATGAAAGATGTGAGACTCTTCCTTTTACTTGACCACTTAGAGGATATTGTAGGGTTATTAATTGCCCTAATTTAAATATGGTCGTATTACAGGGAATAGGGAGAGCCAAAAAGAGAAAGAGATACATGGGGATGACTGGCTGGTAGAGCAGTCAGAACACACAAAATGTTTATCAATTAAGTTTGCTATCTTACATGAACAGTGTGTGACATTCCAAAACAACTACAATAGTAACATCAAATATCATCTATCACAGATCTCCATAACAGATATAACAATAGTGAAAATGTATGAAAAAATTGCGAGAATTTCCATAATGTGACACAGAAACATGAAATGAGCACATACTATTGGATAAATGGTACAATAGACTTGCTCAATGCATTGTTGCTACAGCCTGTCAATTTGTAACAACCACAATATCTGTGAAATACAATAAAGTAAAGCACTATAACATGAGGTATGCCTGTATAAAGATGTGCCATTTAATAGAGAGAGAGAAAAAAAAAGCCAAGTGAGGCTCATGCTCATTCCACTGTGTGTAAATTGGTTATCTTAGTCCTGCTATTGAAATCAGAGTTTATAAGGAACCACATGATATTCCATGTATTTGTGTAATTTCTGGAGTATATTATAGAGCCACATTGTAGGTGTGAATATCTTAGTTTTGCATATTCAAGCAATCTTTTAGATTCTTACCCTTTTTATTTCCTTTGCAATATTTCAACCTACATTCCTTTTGATTTGGAATGATTTTCCTGTATTAAATGACTTTAATTCAGTTACTATATTATAATTTATGAATCCAGAGACTAGAATTTTAAAAGAAGATCATTGGAAATTTCATAAAGTAGATACATTGCAGGTAGATAATTGAGTTTTTTGTTACTCTTTCTGTAAACCGTGAGACACAATAAAACCAAGTTTAGATAATGGTATAAGAATTTATAATTGTGTATCCAATCAAGCCTGGATTTCAATGGAGGAATTATAAACAGAGATTTGAACACATTGCTTTGCCAGAATTTTCTCCTTGGTGCATTAATCATAGAGTTCTTTAGCTAGATATAAGAGAATACCTGTAGTTTAGCAATATTCTGTCATATCATATATTAATACTTCATTACATTTTCAAATTGTCATTTTAAACAGTATTTTCATAGGACATAATTTATACTTTGTACTACTTTATGAGATTATGCACTAATATCAGATTTCAGAAACAGAACGTTTCTATCTACAAGAATATGAAGTACCTTTGATTTTTTTTCAAAGTTCAGAGAACATTTTTCTCATTAGATGCTCTCCAGTGTCCTTAACTTTGTCATGCTTTCAATTTTCTTTGCATGCTGAGAAGGATCACAGCCAATCTTTTTATCACTCTGGTATGTGTCCTGAGTTTCTGTTCCTAAAAAAAGCAAAATTCTCTTAAAATCAAAATGTCACAATGAAGTTGGTTAAAATTGTAGGGTTTTAATTTTAAGGCAACTAATTTTCACCAAAGTCCTGTACAAATTTTTTTCTTACTTTTTCTAGGTTCTCTCTGCTGAAACATAATAGAAACCTTGCCATTTGTGTGTACATATTTTAAATTAATCTATATTGTATTTCTGTGAAAAATTATTACCTTTTAGTCTTTTTATACTATTCACATTCTTAATTTTTAAAAAAGTTTACAAAGTACCTTTTCTTTAGTTTTAATAGAGCAAATATTTTCTCCGATTTGGTGGTTGTCTATACCCTTTCATGATGATGTACTTTAAAGTCCAAAACATTTTAATTTTCATGAAGTTCAATTTACCTATCTTTTTATTTTGTAGCTTGTCTTTTTTGTGTTGTTTCTAAGGATACATCATTGTTGAATCCAAAATTATGAAATTTACTCTTCTGCTTTCTTTTATGAGTTTTTATGGTTTTAGCACTTAAGTTTAGCCTCTGATCCATTTTGATTTAGTTTTGTATATCAAGTGAGCTAGGAGACCATCTTCTTTCTTTTGCGTGTAGATGTGCAATTGTGTCAGAACCATTTGTTCTGAACTGAATGGTGTTGGTACATTAACAATGAAAAAAATCCCTGCACTTTCTCGTCTTTCGATTGTAAACATTGAATTATTCTGAATATATCTCAGTGAAACTGAAATATGTGATTCATATGTTGTTTCAAAACCACTTTACTCCTTAACATATTATTTTGCCTTTGCAATATAATGGCAATTTTATATAATACGTATAGATAGGATTGTTTTGATGGTGACAAATTCAGAATCAGTAAGTCATATTTATAAAAGAAAGATAAGTGAATAGTGATGGAATAGACTGAATTGCATTTATTTTTTGTATTATAATTGCTTTGCTAAGTAATCAGTTATAAAGTTTTTGAATTAACTATAGAAATACTAAAAAACTGTTCTTTTGGGGATCAACTGATTAATCACAAATTGCATCATTTATCAGTTTGATTTTTAAAAGGTTGCTGCTAAGTAGAGACAATAAAATAATTTATCTTAGTATATATGAGAAATATTTTAAACTTACATGAATTCAGAAATAGTTTCTAATCTAGAAAGAAAAAATACCAACCCCTGAATTTCATTTTGTTATTTATTCATCCAGTTTTATGACTATATTAGTGGATAAACTAGAAAAATTAACAAACTGTAGTTTTCTTTGTGAGAAGCAGAACCAGATGAGTTCCCCTTTGATTGTCACTATACGCTCACAACTGCCGAATGTATTGGTGTTTTCTCAGACTTTATTTCAGGCTGGGTTCCTGAGATAAGAGACTCCAAAATGGAAATTTGTGTGTATGACTTTACTGGGTAGTTCTCCAGGGAATGATCTCTGTTAGGAAGTAAGGAAAGTAAGATTAGGCAGAGGAAGAAGTTTAACTGCTGTACTGTTACTACAAAGGCCTCAGCCAATTTCACAGCAAGCTCTGAAGCTGGAGCCAGGGTTTGTACTCACTTATTAGCAAGTCCTTGGATGTGAGATGCCTCTGCAGAAGGGGCATAACCTTGGGCAAAGCAGCAATCTTTGGGCAAGGACAATTCTTTGGGGATGCAGTTAGGTATTAGCCATTGGAAAACAATCCTTCTAGCAGCTGGGGGAATTAGGACCTTGATTCTCAGAGATACCAAGCAGCATACCACCTCAGCAATATACATTTCCAATCCCGCTTTGCACTACTCAGATCTAGATATTAACTTCACTCTTTCTGGAAATATCTCCTTTATCATTCTGGTTTCTTAGAAAAACACACAGAAATAATATTAGTGGGAGTAACTACAGCCCTGTCACTGCCAATTGGTTTCTGGGCCATGATGACACTTATTATCTTCTTCCACTACTACTTTCCACATGCTAACAGCTCTGCTGGTGTACTTGTCTGACCTGGCAGGGTAATACATACCCTCATCCTTGAAAGCTTTGAGCTACCATATATTTGTGTTGTGTTATAAGCTGTAGCAAGATCTGTAATTCTGGAAAGAATCTCCAATTGAGAATTCTTCTTGGATGAACTTGTGATCATCCATTGTTATCCTTCAGGATCTCTCTGAGCTTTTGTTGTAGACAAATTCATGAATTCACTGGGAATAAAAATGGGGGCAACTACCACTGCACCCTTTTAGATCTTTAAGAGTTGCATTAATTTCTGCTATTTTCTCCAGGAAGTGATATTGTTTTTAGCTTGCTGACTTGACAAGTGGGCAGTTTCAAAGCTGCAGATTCGCCTTCTGCACTATGAGAGAACTTACCCCATAATCCAGGTAACAATATGGGGATTCTGCCAAGCACCAAGTATGTCTATTTCAATTACACATTTGTTAATTGATTATATGTCTACTGGGTGAGTCCTAAGACCTGGTGGTTCCACTCTGCACTGATCCTGGCTCAGGATTACCTTTAGTACTTGCCCACCATAAGTTTCCATTGTAACTGAAATTTGTGTTCTAGATATTAATGTTGACTTGGACTCAAACAGTCCTTAGGATCTTTAAATACTGCTAGTACATTTCTTCTCAGTACATTTACCCTTTGGAGAAGAATGGGGAAATATTTATCAAATATACTTTTTTATGGTTTTGTAAGCTTCTTCCTACTTTGGGACTTGAAAGCTAGCTTAGATACAGAAATTAGGCAAAGAATACTGACTTCTTTTGTGGTGGCTACCCTAAGCCTTTGATCTTTCATCCTGCATTTATTTTGGTTGTACACAGTGAAAATTATATCTGTTGATTTCCATCTGTATTTTCTCCAGAGATGTTGTGTTCTATTAACTGTCTCCATAGTGCTGTACCAATGAGATCCCCTTGTTGCCATTCAAAACTTTGATGCTATTATGGTAATTATGCCCAACTTGTTTCTGAATTTTAGGTGCTGTCACCTGATTTCTGTTATTTCAGGATTTTATTCCTTCCATTGCTTTCAGGTAGGCTAGTCCGGTAACAGCATCTTTCATGGTCATCCCTTGTCCAACGAGTGCACAACTGACCTTCTTGACAGTACTGATGACTTGCTCACCAGCACATTCTTTATTACTTTGATAAATAAGTTTTTTCTTGAATTTCTAATTCTCTTGAAGAACATAAACATCTTACCAGGTTTCCAGTCTTATTTAGTTTATCCTCTTTTCTGAATCTTTTCATGCATTCTTCCACCATCTCCTATGACTACACTGGCATTTCCAAGTCACCTGTGGACCATCACTTTGTCCAACCTTCCAAGATCCATCCTAGCAGCGTGCTAGCACTTTTCAGGATGTTTACATTTGTATCATGGAAGAGTGCCTCCACATCAATAGACTCTCCCTAATCAGGTTTTTAGAGCTTTATGTTCTAGTCTCCTTGATCAGCACTCTCAGGATCCAGTCCCACACATGCTCTGCCAGCTTCTTCTGGTACATTTTGGCTGGATCCTTCAGTTCCTCTGATATGTAATTCATTATCTCCTTTAGAAAGTCTAGCACTCCCATGGATTGGTTAATTTGTGACTTCATTCTCTTATTTCTGTGGTGACCAGGAGAGGAGGGATGGGGGAGGATCCTAAGAAGGTGCAGCATTGAACATCAGATCATTTTCTATGACACTAAAGAGGTCTGCTAGCTTTCACACTCTGTCCTACATAGGTAATTAATTACCCTTTGCCACTCACTGACTTCCTTTGGAGCCTCCATGACATTTAGCAATCATCATATTCTGACTGTATTAAGTAATGTATACAAGAAATATGAATAGGTCAGGTATTTAAATTGTAGCCAGTCTTATACAGTTAAGGCATAAGCAGATTAACTTGACTACTACATATAGAATTTAAGTATCATTGAAATCATCTTAATTTGAAAGGAGTGGTTGTTTATTTCAATTAAATAAATACTTGGCCTAGTTAAGGTATTGCTTCTTTGGGTTACCATGCTTCTTCCAGCTACTTGATAACTTATAAAATATTTATTCACTACCATGTTGCCTCATACAGCTTTGCTTCTGAACATGGTTATTATATTACAGCAAAGTACACCAAATAATTAGTTTATGCTAATTGAGTTCACTGGTCCTGCCCTATACTCTGTCACTTTAAAGCAGCTGGCATTGCATAACATAAGAGTGGCCAACTGAAGATATTTATTATGCCATTCAGAGACAGCATCCTGCAAAGTTGAGCTTCTGTCCTACAGGTTGTAGTATTTGTATTTGACTGGATACATTTGACTGGATAAATCTAGTCAGAATATATGGGTCTGAAATCAAGGGTTGGAAGTGGGAGAGATTCCTTTTACTGTTTCACTTAATAAAGCACTTGAACAATTTTATTCCCTTTCTTGAAGCTTGATTAACAGTGTTATTTTGCAAGGGATGAATGCTTTTATCAGGGAACACAATGGTTGGCATGAACTTGAAGGTATATGGCTCTCTGGCTATTTGGGGCTCTCATGTCAATGAATCAACAAAGTAAGGAGTGATTAAATAAACTGGAGTGGAAGTTAGGTCTCTGCTAAATAATGCAAGCAGGGAAAGCCATGACTAGAACTCAAGACATTCTTTTATGTACCACTTAATGTTTCCATATTCAGCAGTAAAATTAGTGAAAGACAAAATGATCTGGCAGTACCTACTAATACAAAACGTGTGCATTTCCTGGAATCCAGCAATTCTACTTCTTATTCTGTGTTGAAGTCAGTCAAGAAATTTCCATCATTATGAAGATAAGTGAAAAAGTCTCTTCCTCATTCACACATGAAATATGATAATATAAAAATCTATATTTTCTCAGAGATATTCCCAAGCTTAGTTAGACTATTTAATTTACTAAGTGATAAAAGTATAATTTTATTATACCAAAATTGATAACCTTAGTGTGGCATAATTTTTCATTCCCAATTGACATACATTTGTCAATGTCAAGGGTAAACTTATAGGAAATTAAGTAAGGTATGTCTTTTGAATTTGTGATGTGCTTATTAACAGTAGATTAAATTGAAATAATAAAATCTGTATTATTTATGATTTATCAGTAATATGATGAGTAGATTATCATCTATAGTGGTCAGTGTTTATATATAACATAAACAATATATTAATCCAATTTTATGTGAAAATTATTTTGAGACCTAGTAGCTTTCTTGGTCATAACCTTTCAAACAAACAAAATTTTTTAAATTAATTTTTTCCCTTAATTAAGAAAAAATTTCCTCAATGTGTAATAGCAAATACCTTTGAATGGGTCATAGATAATCAATGCTTTCTTTAAATAAAGTACTGGGGCAGGGCGGAGCAAGATGGCCAAATAGGAACAGCTCCAGTATACAGCTCCCAGCGTGAGCAACACAGAAGACAGGTGAGTTCTGCATTTTCAGCTAAGGTACTGGGTTCATCTTATTAGGTAGTGCTGGATAATCGGTGCTGGTCAGCTGCTGCAGCCCGACCAGCAAGGGCTGAAGCAGGGCGAGGCATCGCCTCACCTGGGAAGCACAAGGGGGAAGGGAATCCCTTTTCCTAGCCAGGGGAACTGAGACACACAACACCTGGAAAATTGGGTAACTCCCACCCCAATACTGTGCTTTGCTGTACCAAGGGTCTTAGCAAACGGGCACACCAGGAGATTATATCCCACACCTGGCTGGGAGGGTCCCACGCCCACGGAGCCTCCCTCATTGCTAGCACAGCGGTTTCCAATCTAAGGGCAAGACAGCAGCGAGGCTGGGGGAGGGGCGCCCGCCATTGCTGAGGTTTAAGTAGGTAAGCAAAGCCGCTGGGAAGCTCGAACTGGGTGGAGCTCACAGCAGCTCAAGGAGGCCTGCCTGTGTCTGTAGACTCCACCTCTGGGGACAGGGCACAGCTAAACAACAACAACAACAACAAAAGCAGCAGAAACCTCTGCAGATGCAAACGACTCTTTCTGACAGCTTTGAAGAGAGCAGTGGATCTCCCAACATGGAGGTTGAAATCTGAGAATGGACAGACTGCCTGCTCAAGTGGGTCCCTGACCCCTGAGTAGCCTAACTCGGAGACATCCCCCACTAGGGGCAGATCGACACCCCACAACCCCATACCTCACACGGTGGAGTACACCACTGAGAGGAAGCTTCCAAAGCAAGAATCAGACAGGTACACTCGCTGTTCAGCAATATTCTATCTTCTGCAGCCTCTGCTGCTGATACCCAGCCAAACAGGGTCTGGAGTGGACCTCAAGCAATCTCCAACAGACCTACAGCTGAGGGTCCTGACTGTTAGAAGGAAAACTAACAAACAGGAAGGACACCCACACCAAAACCCCATCAGTATGTCATCATCAAAGACCAGAGGCAGAAGAAACCACAAAGATGGGGAAAAAGCAGGGCAGAAAAGCTGGAAATTCAAAAAATCAGAGCACATCTCCCCCTCCAAAGGAATGCAGCTCACCGCCAGCAATGGATCAAAGCTGGACGGAGAATGACTTTGATGAGATGAGAGAAGAAGGCTTCAGTCCATCAAACTTCTCAGAGCTAAAGGAGGAATTACGTACCCAGTGCAAAGAAACTAAAAATCTTGAAAAAAGAGTGGAAGAATTGAAAACTAGAATAATTAATGCAGAGAAGGCCATAAACGAACAGACAGAGATGAAAACCATGACACAAGAAATACATGACAAATGCACAAACTTCAGTAACTGACTCAATCAACTGGAAGAAAGAGTATCAGCGATTGAGGATCAAATGAATGAAATGAAGCGAGAAGAGAAATCTAAAGAAAAAAGAAGAAAAAGAAATGAACAAAGCATGCAAGAAGTATGGGATTGTGTAAAAAGACCAAATCTACATCTGTGCCTGAAACTGAGGGGGAAAATGGAACCAAGTTGGAAAACACTCTTCAGGATATCTTCCAGGAGAACTTCCCCAACCTAGTAGGGCAGACCAACATTCAAATTCAGGAAATACAGAGAACACCACAAAGATAATCCTCGAGAAGAGCAACTCCAAGACACATAATTGCCAGATTCACCAAAGTTGAAATAAAGGAAAAAATCTTAAGGGCAGCCAGAGAGAAAGGTCACGTTACCCACAAAGGGAAGCCCATCAGACTAACAGCAGATCTCTCGGCAGAAACTCTACAAGCCAGAAGAGAGTGGGGGCCAATATTCAACATTCTTAAAGAAAAGATTTTCAACCCAGAATTTCATATCCAGCCAAACTAAGTTTCATAAGTGAAGGAGAAATAAAATCCTTTACAGAGAAGCAAATGCTTAGAGATTTTGTCACCACCAGGCCTGCCTTACAAGAGACCCTGGAGGAAGCACTAAACATGGAAAGGAACAACCGGTACCAGCCACTGCAAAAACACGCCAAAATGTAAAGATCATCGAGGCTAGGAAGAAACTGCATCAACTAACGAGCAAAATAACCAGTTAATATCATAATGGCAGGATCAAGGTCACACATAACAATATTAACCTTAAATGTAAATGGACTAAATGGTCCAATTAAAGACACAGACTGGCAAACTGGATAAAGAGTCAAGACCCATCAGTTTGCTGTATTCAGGAGACCCATCTCACATGCAGAGACATACATAGGCTCAAAATAAAGGGATGGAGGAAGATCTACCAAGCAAATGGAGAACAAAAAAAAGCTGGGGTTGCAATCCTAGTCTCTGATAAAACAGACTTTAAACCATCAAAGATTAAAAGAGACAAAGAAGGCCATTACATAATGGTAAAGGGATCAATTCAACAGGAAGAGCTAACTCTCCTAAATATATATGCACCCAATACAGGAGCACCCAGATTCATAAAGCAAGTCCTTAGAGACTTACAAAAGAGACTTAGACTCCCATACAATAATAACAGGAGACTTCAACACCCCACTGTCAACATTAGACAGACCAATGAGACAATAAGGATATCCAGGACTTGAACTAATCTCTGCACCAAGCAGACCTAATAGACATCTACAGAACTCTCCACCCCAAATCAACAGAATA
>NC_037680.1:62450191-62498791 GCF_003255815.1 Theropithecus gelada | reverse complement strand
GGAGGGGGGAGGGGGGAGGGATTGCATTGGGAGTTATACCTGATGTAAATGACGAGTTGTTGGGTGCTGACGAGTTGATGGGTGCAGCACAGCAACATGGCACAAGTATACATATGTAACAAACCTGCATGTTATGCACATGTACCCTAGAACTTAAAGTACAATAATAAAAATAAATAAATATATAATAAACATGTCAGCTTACTGCAAAAAAAAAGTAAATAAATAAATAAAGTACTGATACATCCCTGAAGGCTTACAAATATTTTATTTCAAGTAGCTCACCCTCTGATCATTATTCTGTTGTTTGATATCTACTCCCTGGCGTTTATCCATGACACATATTATTTGATTGTATTTAATAGTTTATTGGCAAATACTTTTGGTTTCCTTATAACCTTTTTCCCATTGCATTTTCATTGCAAAACCTGTACCTTGTTTAAATTCAGTAGTTCACTTTTACTGAGCCTACCAACAAGCAACAAAAGATGGTTGGAGAAAAACACATTATGATAACTGGTCATACTTTAATTTATGACCAAGAATGAGTGTTCATTCAGCATATTAGGGCAATCCTATCACAGATCTTTATTTTCTTCTCAGTCTCTAAGAAGCTTTACGTTTAAACATTCATTCCTTGCCACAAAATTCTAACAAATGTCTTGCCTTCCTCAGTCTCAGCTGATGACTCTGCTTTATAGTGTAGAAAAAGGTAAACCACCTTTTCATACAACAATATCTACTCTTCTATCTTCGTGGGAACTCATGTATTTTGCTAAGGTAGTTAGTCCCCAAAGATGACCCTCAATAATTCCACCTGTGGGCCTTATACATCATTGTGTAACCCCTGCTCAAATTGTACCAGGGCTGTTCTGTGTGACCCATAGAATACAGGAGTAGTGGTATGTCACTTATAGGATCAAATCATGTAAGTTTTTACTTTCCCCCAGTGTCTTTCTCTCTCTCTCTTTCTCCACTTTTCTAGAAGAAGCCAGGTCATGGGCAGTCTTATGAGATGACCCACAGCGTGAGGAAAAATAACTTCCTGCTAAGACCCATGTGAGGGTGCTTAGATTGGATCCTGTGGTCCCAGTCTTATTTTCAGAGACCATATTTATGGCTGACAGCTTAACCACAACCTCATGAGAGATACCTTCTGTAGCCAAGGCCCAGGCTGTACTTTGGCTCACTTTAGCCACAGCTGGAGTAGCTGGGATGCAGGACACCAAATCCTGAAACTGTGCAAAGCAGCAAGTCTGTGCGCCTGCCTCATGAAACCGTCTTTTTTTTTTCCTCCTTGGCTTCCTGGCTTGTGATGAAATGGGCTGCTTGGAAGTTTTGTGGTCATTAAAGTCTCAGCATTGTAATATTCTAAGCACATGGTAAGAGTGTACATTCCAGTGCTCTTTTGTTTGTATAGTATCAAGTGATTAAATCTGACCAATGAGTTATAAACAGAAATGATGTATGTCATGTCATTTCTTGTTTTGAGATTTTTATTACTGGTATTAAATCATTCAGAGTTTCTTTTCCCTCTCATTTTACCATGACAATCAGCAACATTCCAGATAGATTTTGGTCAGTCAGCCTGGATCCCAGAGGGAGAAGGATGTAGAGCAGAGTCCACAGCCTAATCAGTACATAGTATGAAAAAGAAATACATTTTTGTTACCTTAACTTCCTGACATTAGGATATTTTTACTGTAACTTAACACTGATTGTTACTGACGTAAGCAACATGTAAGCTAACAGAAAGCAGAAAAAAATCTAAACACCTCAACTGGAGAATAGCTTTTGAGGTGGTATTAGTCTATTCCATCAAATAATATGACACTAAAAACACTGATTATGAAGACTATGTGATAATAGTGTAAACATAGGTAAAATATTGTATACAATTATAGAACAAAATATTAAGTTGAAACTCAAAAAATGATGTAAAATTGTATATGTTCAATCCTATTTGATGAGCATTTACTTCCAGAAACATTGTATAGTTATGGTTCCTTTTCCTTCTCACAGTTTGGTGGCCATCACAGGGTTAGTTCTTGCCACAAACTGTAGAAGAAGGTAGCTTTGGACTGCAGTATTTTATAGCTGGTGTAAGACCTTCAGCTTTCTTTCTTCTTCCTGTCACCATGATCATTTAGTGTCTCCTATCCATATTAAAATGGACATGTAATACGACTAGTAAACAAAGATTTAAAAATTATTGTATGGCTCTTCATTATTTAAAAGTACGCTTCATTATACGCTAGTGCACCCAGGCTGATACAGGATGGGAGCTAAGCTATGAAGGTGCAAAGGCATAAGAATGATACAATTGACTTTGAGGACTCAGGGGGAAAGGGTGGGAAGGGGGTGAGGGATAAAAGACTATAAATTGGGTTCAGTGTATACTCCTCGGGTGATGGATGCATCAAAATCTCACAAATTACCGCTAAAGAACTTACTCATGTAACCAAATACCACCTGTTCCTCCAAAACCTATGGAAATAAAAAATGTAAAACAAACAAACAAAGATTGGTCCCAAAATTAAAGTGTAGTACTAACAAAATCCTTAATAATGGGTCAGTTGTTTATTTGGTAAAATAAAGACTGGAAAATTGGTGATTTGTCTTATATAATGGCAAAATATTTTGTAAAGCTTTCATTTGAGGTAACTGAGAATACAGACTTATAAATCCAGGGCAAGGTTTCTCAATATTCTTAGTACTATTGACATATGGGGCCAGGTAATTCTTTGTTGTTAGGAGTTGTCATTTATTGTAGGATGTTTAGTAGCAAACCTGACTTCTACTCACTATGTATGTTTTTGTTCTCAAAGACCATCAGCATAACTTCTACTCCTATAGTTGTGAAAGCCAAAAATGGCCCCAGAAACTGCCAAACACCTTCTGGGGAGCAAAATTGACTCAAACCTCTAGTGAAGAGGTTAGAAAGGATAAAACTAATAGGGAGGACTGATAATTTTTATTGCCTTTAGCATGTTACAATTAAGAGATAATTAAATATGCTATAAAATTAGAAAGGTAACCAAAGTTAGAGTTCTCACAGAATTAGAAATTCAACCACTTATCAACTCCAAACATTGGTTTACATGTGAAAATAGTCACATCTGTAGAGTTCTCTTTAGATATATTTCTTATATTTTTAAATATATCTTTGTATTCCAGCCTTATTGCCCCACCATCATATTTTTTGTTTTGCCTTAATTTTAAATAGATGCAGTATTTTAAGAACAGGCTTTTTTTTTTTCTTTTTGGTTTTTTGTTTTTGTTTTTGTTTTGTTTTGTTTGTATTTTTTAGTAGAGACGGGGTTTCACCGTATTAGCCAGGATGGTCTCGATCTCCTGACCTCGTGATCCGCCCATCTCGGCCTCCCAAAGTGCTGGGATTACAGGCTTGAGCCACCACACCTGGCCTTAAGAACAGTTTTAGATTTAAAGGAGAACTGAAAAGATAATACAGAAATTTGCTTATTGTATGTCAGTATGGACTCATGAATATTTAGTTTATACTTTGGGTTATAATCCAATGCTTTACTCCCTTGCTCAACTTATTTCGGCATAACCACTGGGAGCACTTTCAATTGATTCCTGTGTTCCTTTGACATACTCTTATCAATATGGTGGGTTTCTAAAACTTTTTTTTTTTTTTTGAAATGGAGTCTCGCTCTGTCATCCAGGTTGGAGTGGCACTATCTTGGCTCACTGCAACCTCTGCCTCCTGGGTTCAAGCAATTCTCTGCCTCAGCCTTCCTAGTAGCTGGGATTACAGGCGGTTGCTAGAGTGCCGGGCTAATTTTTGTACTTTTAGTAGAGACAGAGTTTCACCATTTTGGCTAGGCTGGTCTTGAACTCCTGATCTTGTGATCTACCTGCCTTGGCCTCCCAAAGTGCTGGAATTGCAGGCGTGAGCCACTGCGCCTGGCCAAAAGCTTTTTGAGTACTTTATTATCTAGCACTGATATCAAAACCAGATAAAGACATAAAAGGAAGATTATAAACCAATGCTCTTTGTAAGTCTAAATGGAAAACCCACTAACAATATACTAGCAAACTGAATCCTACAGCATATTAAAAGGATTATACACAAGGATCAAGATGATTTAAGCTAGGAATGCAGGGAAGTTCAATATAAGAACATCAATCAATGCAATGTATCACATTAATAGCACTAAGGGGAGAAAACATAATCAGCTCAATCAATGCAGTTGAAAAACTGCCTGATAGTTATCAGGTACCATGTTCACTAACTGAGTGATTGGTCAGTTGTACCCCAAACCACTGCATTACATAATATACCCTTGTAACAAAACTGCACATGTACCCCATGAATATAAAATAAAAGTCAAAATTATTTTAAAAAACACAAGATTAAAGAAAAAGGCAATAAAATTACATTTAAAAAAGAAAAGACACTTGACAAAATCCAACACCTTTTCATGGAAAAAAATTACCTTTCAGAAAACTAGGAAAGAGAAAACTTTCTCAACATGATAAAGGGCATTTATGAGGAGTTACACTTTATCATTACAGAGTTGCTGTTTGGGGTGATAAAAACGTTTTAGAAATAAAGAACAGTGATGGTTGTACAACTTTGTGAATATGATAAATGAACTGTACACTTAAAGATGATTAAAATGGCAACTTTTATATGTATTTTATAAAAATTTTAAAAATTATTAATGTAGTTAACTAAAAACTGTTTAATTGAATGGTGTAATAGGTAAATTTTATGGTATGTGAATTATATCTCACTAAAGCTGCTTTAAAAGAACTCCTGGGCTTTGACATTACAAAAAAACAGTTTTAGCTCCAAGTTTTATCAATCAATAGCTCAAAGTCTTTGAAAAAATTACCTAAATGCTTTATAGCTTCAGTGTCTCAAGTGTCCAGCAATGACTCAACATTTCTAGAGTTATTATGAGAAACATTGGGGTAATCATTGTAAAATAACAAACACAGTGACTGGCACAGAGTTGGAAATGAGTAACTCCTGGCTCAGGTGGTAATCATGATGAGGACAGTGATGATGCGGTCAATAGTGATGATGAAGATGGTGGGGTGGAGTTGAGGGGAGAAGAAGGGCAAGCTGGAGAAAGATGCCCCTCACGATATAAACCAGGATGTGGATTAGGATAGTACACTTACAGATGGAAGATCTGAGATAGAGCCCTAATCTTCCAGATTTTAACTGTGTAGCTGATATTTCTTAAATGTCTCATTTTCTTACCTGGGAAATTACTGAAGGCCTGGAAATGACCACCAGTATCTCATAGGACTTTGTTCCGTCAGTACTGTGGGTAAGCCCATTATAGATCTTTTTTTTTTTTTTTTTTTGAGACGGAGTCTTGCTCTGTCGCCCAGGCTGCCAGGCTGGAGTGCAGTGGTGCGATCTCGGCTCACTGCAAGCTCCGTCTCCCGGGTTCACGCCATTCTCCTGCCTCAGCCTCCTGAGGTAGCTGGGACTACAGGCGCCCGCCACCAGGCCTGGCTAATTTTTTGTATTTTTAGTAGAGACGGGGTTTCACCGTGGTCTCGATCTCCTGACCTTGTGATCCGCCCGCCTCGGCCTCCCAAAGTGCTGGGATTACAGGCGCGAGCCACCGTGCCCGGCCTCATTATAGATCTTTATCAGTGATAACACACTCACTGAGGCTGTGCAATGTGTACTATGAGGTAAGTACAAGACTTTTTGAGCTTTGCGGATGAAGAAATTAAAACACAGAGTTTAAATAACTTATCCACAAACAACCAGCTATAAATGTCAGAGCTAAGATTTAAACCCAAGTATGTGATTCCAAAGCCTCTTATTTAAACACTTGTTAAACCAATGGGCAATGATTTTGTAATGCAACATAGGAACATAACTCTTGATAATAAAACAACACCATATTGTACTTGTTTGTAATTGAAAACTGATGGTTTTCTAAAATTTGAGATTACTGGTTGCATTAAGCAGCTAATGTCAAACACAAATTATTTCTGTTTAGTCTTTCTTTTTGTGAGGTACAGGGCAGAGGAATTGATTGCATAATTTTATTGTTCTTTTGTTCTCATTAGAAAAATCATTTTAGCTCAGAAAACCAAATCTTCTAGAATTGTCTTCAGGGCAAAGTATAATAAACCAATACTACATATTTAGAATATTATAATAAAATACTAATAATCACTATGATTTTTTTATGCAATTATTTCATTACTCATTACTTTTATATGATATTCATTTTTATAGATGATTCTTATGACTTAATGGCCGAGTCTACTCAATGCCAGATTATAGAAAATAAAAGGTAAAAGCCAGCGTTCTTAGTGTCTTGAAGGTTCAAAGTATAAATTATAGTTAGGGTAACACAAATGTCTGACTTAAAAAGAATTGGAAAGGTGAAAGAAGCTGCTTCCTCTTACTAATTCTTTCATTATGAAAACTACTGTCTGAAGCCCTCTCACTTTTTGAAGATCTTCATTTGATACTAGTGGTTTTTTAAAGAAAGGTGAAGTACACCTATACAAATTACTTCATTTGAAATGTGAGTTTAATTTTGTTCCAGAATTTTAGGTTATTATGTCTCGAAAATCACTTTTTTACTTGTTCTGTTTTTTGATCTTTTATTTCAAGTTACAGTATCTTCAAATATCATTAAGTAAAAAGCAAAGATTAAAAAGAATAAGATTTCAAGAACATTTTAATAAAATGGATTTATAATAAAACCCATATGGGCTGGGCGTGGGGGCTCACACCTGTAATCCCAGCACTTTGGGAGGCAGGCGGATCAGAGGTCAGTGGTTCAAGACCAGCCTGGCCAACATGATAAAACCCTGTCTTTACTAAAAAAGTACAAAAATTAGCCGGGCAGAGTGGTGGGCACCTGAAATCCCAGCTATGTGGGAGGTTGAGGCAGGATAATCACTTGAACCCAGGAGGCGGAGGTTGCAGTGAGCCGAGATCACGCCACTGTACTACAGGCCTGGGTGACAGAGCAAGACTCCATCTCGGGAAAACAAATAAACAACAAAACAAAACAAAACAAAACAAAACAATAAAACCATATAAAGAACAGATAAAATTCTAAAAAAAAGAATTCTAACATACTCTTCGAAGGATATACTAATCTTGCATTAGTTCTACAGATTGCTTGTTGCTAAATTATTTGCCCAACAATGTTCCTCTACCTTTACTTCACATAATCTCCCCAATATTATTTATGCATATAGCATTATAAAGTTATTTCCAAAGGAATTAACTCATGCTAACATTTCATTTTAGTTTGTGAAAAACAAGGGAAATTAATTCTACATATATTCTAAATATATTGATTACATACTCCACTATCTATTAATTTGACACATATGTATTTTTGGACACCTACTATTTATTAATTTTCATCCAGATTCACGGTGACATTGGATATAGGCTTTCATCCCTATCTTTGCTAAGTGCTTTATCACACTAAATTGTAGATATTATTATAGCATGTCTTAAAGGCAGAGATCTTATAAATTATCTTTTTATAGTAAAATTTTAGAGCAATACTGGGTATACAGCAAAAGTTAACAAAATATTTATCAAATGACTAAACAGTTGATGTAGGTAATTCAGTTGTTCCGAAGAGGACAGCCCTGAAAAAGACTGCCTGTGAAGTCAGGAAGGCCAGTGGGAGCATGTTGGAAGTAAAATATGACTGGAATACAACATTGAGAGTTCATTTATTCCTCACGCAATTTAGTATTAACCTTCCGTTGATGTTAATTCATTTCAAGAAGAATTTCTAGTTTGTTTTTCTTTTAATAATGATTCAAAGTTTTCCAGAAGAACAGATTTAAATTTTGATTTTGATCATCACTGGAAAGATTTAGAGGCACTGATAACTTATTAGAGAAATGGTGTGAAAACTAATACTTTTAGAAAATAAGACCATTTAGAAATTTGAGAGTCCAGGTTTAATGCAAAAGCTTCATTATACCTTCATTGAAGTAGCTTTGGGATTAAAACTCAAATTTATATTAAAACACTTGATTCCAGAACCTATCTTTCAGACCAAGAATGTCAATAAATGTCATATTTTTACAATAAGAATGGGTAAAATTATTTTGTCTTAATATTAAATTATATTTAAAATTACATATGATTTTTAGATTGTAGCACAAAATTATCTACAGAACTGTATCTAAACTAGTTATAAAAGTAATGTATGCTTATTTATAGAAAATGTGAAAAATAAAGCCAAGAAAATGAAATTATCCTATATTCATTTCATCCAAAGATAATCATGTAATTTTAATGTATTTCCTCTCATTTTTTTTCTCTTTGTCTCTTGCTGAGTGTCTTTCCTCTCATTTTCCTCTGTCTGTTTATTTGTTCATGTCTCTATTCTTCTTTTCCTCTCACAGGTCCTATCTGTATATCTTTACTTTTCTGTCTTTCTTTCTCTACTGTTGTCCCTTTCTACTTTTCAATTAAAATGTCCATGGTGTTTCACATTTGTCACTTAGCTTTATATTGCATCAAATCACTGAAACTGTTGAAGAGTGACATAAAAAACGGCAAGTCACCCATCCGCTGGAAATATTCTGGAATGTATCACATAAATGAAAAATTCTTTGCACTGTATCAGGAATCTGTAAGGGTAGGAAATATTTTTAAGGTCTGTTTCATTTTTAACAGCCTATGGCAAATTGATGAGATCTCATACTCTATTTCAGTCAGTTTTATTGAAGAATTTTGAGCTGGATAAACTGAAAGTGGCTATTGAAGTGATGATTTAGTCATGGACATTGTTGGAGATAAATGGAGGGATAAGGAATACAGTGGCACTAGGAGAGCAAGAACCACGTGTGAAAATAGGAGTAAGGATAAAAGAGAGAGACTGAATCTATTAATAAGATATCATGGGAGTAAAAGTTGAGAATAAAATTCTGAGGGTGGTGAGAGGGAGGTCATATAAAGAAAAGAGTTCAGTTTGTAAGAAATAATGGGAAAACGAAGGGAAAAATAAAACCAAGGAAGAAGAAAAGAGAAAATAAATTAGATAAAATGGAAAATAAATGAGAATTGCTTGTTGAGTGAGAAATGATGAAAATTTCTAAAAGCCACTTGTGTTTGCCAGGACTGCTTTTTTCTTATTCATTTTTGTTTGTGTGACTGTTAAAAGAATAGTTTTGTTTCCAAGTCATTACAGGAATTAGTTTATATGCATATCCATATTATCTTCACTAGGCAACTTTGTGTAAACTAGCCCGGGTGCCAGAAAAACCATGGAATATTTATTAATTATAAAATTTTAGGCCAACATTTAGTTCTATAAAATATAATCTGTAGGGAAAATCTACATTTTCAACAAGAAATCCAAATTTTGTTTTGTGACCATGTAACTTGGATATCTAACTAAAGTACCCAATCACTAAGTTAAGACAATCATTTAACTAATATATTCCCATATAAATAATATATTCTCTCTCTATATGCCCTTGTAGGTCAGTGACAATGGTTTTGGAAAAATAAAATAAAATAAAATAAACACACACACACACATTATGGGTTTTTAGTATTGTTGAATATTGTTGAATAATGTGTCTACTTAAACCTTCTAATTTAGGTATAGGAGAAATTAAACTGGCAAAAGAAGACGACATAGGTTTTGGGTAATATGAATTTGTTTTCACTTGATTCATAGTCTAAGGTTGTTCCGCCCAATAAGATAGCCAACAGATACATATGGTAATTGAGCATGTGATGTTTGGCTGGTCCAAATTGAGATGTACTATAATAAGTATAAAACTCACACTACATTTTGAAGTTAGTACAAAAGAAAGAAAAACAAATGTAGAGATTTTTTAAAAGATGGTGTTTAAATATTTTTAAAGCATGTAAAAGATAGTACTCTTATAGAAAAATTACTATAAAATAACAATTTTATTAATTGATTACATGTTGAAAAGTTAATATTTTAGATATAGTGGGTTAAAGAAAACAGTCTCGAAATTAATTTTACCTGTTTCTGTTTAGTTTTTAAGTGAGGCCACTATAAAATATAAAGTTAGATATGCAGGATCACATTATACTTGTAGATGACAGTGCTGCTGTAAGTCAGGGGTCTATAAACTACAGTGTGCAGATCAAATCCAGTCTGCATACGATTTCTGTAAAACAACCCGCCCATTTGTTTCCATGTTATTAATGGCTGCTTTCATGTTGCAGTGGTAGAGTTATGTAGTTGCAGTGGACAACATTTGGGCCACAGTCTAAAATATTTACTGTCTACCTCTTCACAGAAAAAGTTTGCCAACCAGTGCTTTAGAGTAACTTAGCAGACTTATTTAACCTTTATCTTCAGGTTTTTTTGTTTGTTTGTTTGTTTGTTTTTTTCCTGTATTCTCGATAGGAAAATCAGTGGGTGAGAATGGGAGCTAGAAAGTGGAAAGGAAGCATATCTTAGTAAAGAAGGCCTGCCCATCATTTAAAACGTACAAATTCCACTGCCTAAAATGTTAGTTATATCACTTAAAGAAAAAGAAAATGAAACAAGGGATAACAATATTAACAAAAACTTCAATAATCTATGCTTTGTTAATTCATACTCCCAAACGAGAATGATAACATATAATCCCTTTCTCCTCTAATATGCTCCTGTTACATTTCCCTACTGCTAACTTCACTGCTGCCACTTTTAAGACAGATGGATTAAAAACTCTCATTGGCTAAAGAACAAGTAGGAAAGTGAAGTAGTGTTATACATTGAGAGGAAAAGCCATTATACATTGAGAGGAAAGGTTTAAGACAAAGTAAAACTCAGTTGAGAGTTTTGAAGAGAAAGGGGAAAGAATAAAGCTGAAATAGGAGATAAGGTTTTTCCACATTTAGGGGTGGGCTCTCATCTAGGTTTTGTCGTTTTGATTATATTTAACTACTGCTATATTAAAAGGGAACATTTGCTTTTACACTATTTTTTTTTTTTTGAGGCAGAGTCTTCACTCTGTCGCCCAGGCTGGAGTGCAGTGGCACCATCTTGGCTCACTGCAAGCTCCGCCTCCCGGGTTCGCGCCATTCTCCTGCCTCAGCCTCCCGAGTAGCTGGGACTACAGGCGCCCGCCACCTCGCCCGGCTAGTTTTTTGTATTTTAGTAGAGACGGGGTTTCACCGTGTTAGCCAGGATGGTCTCGATCTCCTGACCTCGTGATCCGCCCGCTTCAGCCTCCCAAAGTGCAGGGATTACAGGCGTGAGCCACCGCGCCCGGCCTGCTTTTACACTATTTTTAAACCACAAAAATTGAATAAAACAAAACAGAAACCCTAGTTTTTAATTTTTTTTAAATGATAGTACTTGAGGAGTCTAATATGAATCTCATGGATGGACTTTGAGCGTGAAGCCATTTCTGGCAAGACTTGTCTTGACAGGCGAGAAGGAGTTTATTTTGCATGTGGTAGGGATGTGAATTATTGAGATCACAGAAAAGATTGTGGTAGTTAGTTTTTAAAGATGTTTAAAATGGTTCCTCCCACTGTCCTTTGGGTTGTAATTTTCTGTTCCTTCCATTAAGAGCTGAAATTTATTTCCTCACTCCTTGCACATAAGCTGGCATTCTGGCTTGTTTTGACCAATTGGAGGATGTTATTTGACTTCTGAGTCCAGACCTTAAGAGATCATGCAGCTTTCAGTTTCATGTCCTTGGAATGCCTCCCTGAGGCCATGCTGTGGGTAAGATAGTATATTATTTATGTATTGCTACATACCAGTATTACTACAAGCTTAGCAGCTTAAAGCAACATGCATTTGTTTTATCACAGTTTTTGAGATCCAGGAGTCCAGGCCTAGCTTATCTCAGTTCTCTGATTAGGATCTCACAGGACTGCAATTAGAGGGTTGGCTGGGGCCGCAGTCTCATCTGAGGTTTGGATGGGTAAAGATGTTCTTCAAGGCTCATTCAGGTTGTTGGAGAAATTCAATGTTTCACTCTCAGAGATTGACTGCTATTCCTTGCTATTTTTTGGCTCCTCAATATGGTTCCTTGCTACCTTAAAGCCAGCCAAGAAGAGACTCAAAAGGTGAATATACAACCTTATGTTATGTATTATATATGTAATCATATACTTTTGCCATATTCTATCAGTTTGAAGCAAGTCACAAGTCCAGCCCATACTCAATAGAGTGGAGGGTATTCCACAAGGGTGTGAACAAAAAGAGGCAGCAATAATGCAGGCCACATTAAGAGTCTGTCGTCACAGCTAGTCTAGTTTATTGGAGGATAAAAATTGTCAAAAATTGTGTAAGGTCTGAAATTTTACCCTACTTGAAATCTAATAAGTGAATTTACCACAATTTCATGGTTGCTGAAAGCAGAGACATGATTTCTGGGTCAGAGATAAAGAATTTTAATTTTTACAGAACTAGCAGTAGCCAGAATATCATTTTTTTCTACTGATTTTCTGAGCCCCAATCTCCCTGTGGAGTGTACCAAGTAATGTCTATGCAAACACCAGTTGTGTTACATGAGCGCTCTGAGCTTATGACACCTGAATCTTTCACAGCAGCCAGTAAGTATGCTTACCTTTTGTTCTGGAGAGAGCAAGGATGTTGGTACCACAATTTCTCATACTGGTCTGTTGGTAAACAGAAAACAAAAATTGCACTTGGAGAAAATGTGGTTGTAGTACTTAAAAAAGAAAAGGCAATAGAAGTTTCTTTGTTTTGAATTCCATGTGGCAGTTCATTTCCAAACTACTTAAAATATTTCCATAATAAAATATATGTAACATATTTGAATTTTAAAAAGTAAAAAAATGACAAAAGTCATTTATAAGCAGATGTGAGATTCTTAACATAGCTAGCCAGACTTTCCAAAGGACTAAAGTAAAATTTCCTTTTAATTGGAGTCAAGAGAATAATAAGGGTGAAAAGAAGCATCTCCCAAAAGCAAATATTTTTGTAAAAAAATTCAAGACTTTTTTCCCCAGTTAGAAGTAGATTATAATAAAGAAAAATTTTTCTTGTCATGTTATTTTAATTTTTTCAAGTCATATAACTTTAAATAATAATTTTAGGGGAAATTAACTTTGGTAATTTCTTTTCAGAATTATGTATATGCATATATATGTGTTTGTGAGTCTGTGTTATATATTTTGTTTTACTATTTCTATAAAATATTACTGATAATTTGTGATGTGGATGGGGGGGGTAGTTAGAGAAAAGAGAAGTCCTTCATAAGAGGTTTTTATTACAAAACTGAACAAGGATAATGGGAATGTGTAGTAAATTTTACAACATTTATATACAAGTCACAAATTTACATTAATAAGTAAATTAAGGCATTTTCCCTAGTATATAGAAACAACTATAATGACATTAGAAACTAAAACAAAAGAAAAAAAGGAAGAAGAAACAAAACCAGGTAATCATCAAAGGAAACATCTATCTTGTGTTCAAAATTACTTTTAAAATGTGTCACAGTGATGAGAATGCTTTGTGCAAATGTCCAAAATGTAACCCATGGTGAGTTCCAACTAGAAAACCACTTTATTCTGCCTCCCCCAAAACTGACCTTTTAAAACTGTGCTGAAGCTAATTTTTCCTTTTTCTCTGGGTTTAAATTTGAGAAGCCTATAGCTTATCTCTTAACTTTTCACTTGTGTCTTAGTCTACTCAGGTTTCCATAACAAAATAACATAGACTGAGTGGTCTAAACAACAGAAATTTTATTTTCTCACAATTCTGGAGGCTGAAAGTTCAACATCAAACCAATTTGGTTTCTGGAGAGGGCTCATTTCTTGGCTTGCAGTTGGCTTCCTTTTCACTTATCTTCACATGTTCTTACCTCAGTATGAAACCACCTCACCTCAGGATTTTATAAAATCGATTAAGAAAAAAAAATCCAGCTAATCACAGCAGCAATCATTATGCCAACTTGCCTTTTGGCTCACTTACTTGTAGAGTCACTACTCCAGTGTAATGTGGCCCTTGTCACAAGACTCTTTTCATTTTCTATTCTATAAAGTCTAAGACATTGTGAGATGATAAGCTTTCTATTGGAGCTTCTTTCCTAAGTTCTTCATACTAAGAAAACTACAGATGCCAGCTGGTCTGGCGGGCCCAGTAAGAAGCTGACTCATGAAGAAATGCAGTTGCTGCATCTTGATGATTTCATGTCCCTTATCCTGACCAATTGATGACCTCAAATTTTCCAGCCCCTCACTCTCCACAAATCCCCTTGAAAACCCTTGCCCACAGCCCCTTGACAAAATGGATTTGAGGCTTGAGAATTCTTCTCATTTCCTCATTGGGTGAGTTGTGATTATTAAACCCTTTCTCTGCTGCAACCCTGCTGTCAGTGTGTTGGTCTGTGGCTGTGCAGTGGGCATAGAAAACTGGCAGTCCTGTAACAAGTGGGTGTGCAGCTGAGGGTAGAAGTAGGGGTGGCAGGAGAAGAGAAAGAGTTAGAAAAAAAGAAAAAGAATGCTTTCTCTGGTGTCTCTTCTTATGAAGACACTTATCCTACTGGATTAAGGTCACACTCTTATGACTTCATTTAACTTTAATTACTTCCTTAGAGGACATGTCTCCAAATTCAGTCTCACTGTGGGTTAGGGCTTCAACATATGAATTTGTAGAGATGCAAACATTCAGTTTATAGCAGTCAGTAAATAGAAAGTTTTATTCCTCTTTAACCTCAAACATTCTCACTTCAGTAATTTTTATGTCCATTCGAGTACAAAAATTAAAAATCATGAAATTCCTTCAAAATTGTAACATGTGCTTTCTCTGCCCATCTTACTTTTCTTACCCCTCCTGTAGCTTACTGGCAACGATGAGGGAGGATAATGAATTAAAAATAGGCAAGGAGCAAGAGTGGCCCAGTTAGTCTCATCAGTCAAGGGTCGGCAAACTTTCTGTAAAGCGCCAATCAGTTTTGCCAACATAGTCTTTATTGTAGTTACTCAACTCCAACATAGTAGTACAATAGATGAAAAATAGAAACCATAATTGTGTTCAGTCTAAGTTTGTTTAGATTATGTGGACTTCTAGATGGCTTGAGCAATTGGTTCTGGAGCATTTAATGTCATATGATTTACAGCAATGTCATATTCACAGAAGCACTGACAACACCCTAGCTCTTTGTTTCCGAAACCACGAGGTTTCTGGAACACAGGTTAAGATCAGGCTGAGCCCTGTTCTTAGTCATAGAGTGGTGTTTTCTCCTTTTTAATTTTTAAATGAAATAAATCTGTTTTTTCCTATTCAAGGCAATTATAAATTCAAGACATCAGACAGCTTCCAGGACTGAGCCTACCTAGATAAAGTGTGAGGAAGTTAGTGCTGCCCATAATTAAGTTCATTGTTTCCTTCATATATCCCAGCTGAATCACATGACTCTTACACATTTAAGAAAATTAATACTTTTTTTACTTTAGCATTATGTGACCCACACTTTATTATGTTTCACGAGACTCTCTCTGTAGTCTCAACTTTGTATATTGCCTTAAGCCATGAATACAAGTAAACACTGCAGAACATGTGATGTAACTGAGTTTTAGAAGATACCTTATTTGATGTTCTGGATAATTATAGAATATCGTGTTTCTTTTCAGCAGACTGTCATCTCATATTCACCCTGAATGAAGAATGAGTACATTTAAGAATGTTCTTTTCCTATCAAATTGAAATGTTGCTTCTTTTCATTTTGCATATTTTTGCTTTTTGTGTTCTTTTGATTAGGTGAACTAATGTTTTTTTTTTTTTAGTCTTATGGTTTGCTTTTATTGCCAATAGACAACATTTGGTTTTATTTATTATTTGTATACTTTTTATTATTTTCTAATGTTTAATGTCTGTATTTCTCTTTAGTAATTACTTTCATCAAATTTTCTTAGGTTCATTTGGTTGTCTTTTTAAAAACTATTTTGTTGAATTAAGTATGTAATTAATTTGTATTCATTTTTTGTTTTTAGAAATGAAAATATTTAAAGCAGAATTTTCCTCTGCAGTGTTCTAGTTGTACCCCATGTTTTCATAACAGTCTCTATAACTTCTGTTTTGTCCTTTCTTTGAACTTATGTAAGTGTATCACTTTAAAAATTATCTCATTTTTAGACAATCCAAAATTCCAATAAATCACAGTGTAGACACTATTCTGACTATAACATAACAAAGCTAGAATGTAGCAAAAGAAAACTAAAAACAAAAGTAGAGACACATAGAATATCTCTTTCTATCTTCTATCTCTCTCAGATACACACACACAGACACACACATACACACAAAAATACTTACATTAACTCCAAACAAGGACTTAAAAGTATTAAACTAATAAAATGTTACAAATATTTCTTATGAATCAATTAATATTTTAAAAATCCTTTAAAAAGCAAAACCCACATATTTTAATGCAAAAGAAAAAAAGGAACTATATATCTTGTTCCCAATCAATGTTTTGTAAATGTTAGAATGATTGTAGTTGCATATATAAAAAACACCAATACCTCTTCTCTTAATTGTTAACAAGATAAAGAATGGATAATAGGAGTCAAAGAAATGTAGCACATCTTAATAACTAATATTATGTTTACTAAAACAGAAAAAATTTTCAAAGGAACAAAGATATCTACGTGTAACTATTCAGGGATAAATTCAAGTGAAGAATATTTTCAGAAGTTGAGAAAAATACTATAACATAAAGGAAAGGAAATGAGTAATAAACTACAATTAGACTGAAGAAACCCACTCAAAAAATAATATTCAGAAATAATGTAGAAGGATGTATGTTTTTCTCAAGGGGATTTTATAGAGATATTAATTGAAAATAATATAAAATATTATAAAACAATGGATCTAGAAAACCAAGTGGGAATTAGAAATAAATATTTTAAGATATCCTGGCAGTATTGAGCTATATGAGTTAATTAGTTTTACAGTATAACTTAAAAATGATGAATTAACCTCCAGGCTGATTTAAGCTGATCCATTACACAAAGGAAAATATGAGGTAACCTCAGGTGCCTGTTTACCAAAGACTTTTAAAAAGCAATGTAATAAAGATTATCTTAGTCATTCTAAAGTAAGAATAAATGTCATAAAAAAGAGAAAGTGAGAAATTGAATTATGAAAAGAATTATGCTTTTATTTATGAAATTCTAATTTAGCTTGGAATTAATAATTCTTTTTATCCTGATAAATGAGAAAATGACATAATGCTTATGATGTCCAAGAGAAAACAAGGTAGCAATGCATTTAAAATTTTTATTATTTTATCCTCATGCTACAAGAAATTAGAAGTCTTTAAATAATACATCTTGTCTGGAAAAGCACTTATATTTTGGATAAACTTAGTGTTCTGGAAACCATGTAAAATGTCTAGGTACTTAATGTTTATAAAATCTTAGAGAAGTCAAATTTGTGTATATAATAATAATATACACAAATATATTTATACATCTATATCCATCTACTTACCTATCCCTGTGCCTTTATATCTGTATCTATGCCTTCAAAGAGACAAGATAGGATGTAAACATTTGAATAAAATTTGTAATGCATGGAAGCATTTGTTTAAAATTGTTATATTTCAATAATAGGCAGAATTATTTTCAAAATATTAACTTGATAAAGGATTTCTTAATATTCTCACTGAATTCATCATGGTTCTCCAGAGAAAAGGAATCAACAGGTTATCTATCTATCTATCTATCTATCTATCTATCTATCTATCATCTATCTATCAAGAGATAAAAATATATTTATTATCAGGAATTGGCTCACCTGATTATGGAGGCCAAAAAGTTCCTTCATCTATTGTCTATAACCTGGAAGCCCAGAGAAACCAGTGGTATAATTCTAGTTCATGCTCAAAGGCTTGAGAATTAAGGAAGCCAATGGTGTATGTCCTAGTTCAAGTCTGTGGGCAGGAGAAGATGGATGCCCTTACTCAAATAGAGAAAGTGAATTAAACCTTCTTCCATCATTTTATTCTATTTTATGCCCTCAGCAGATTGACTGATGCTTGTTCACACTAATCAAGGCAATGTTTTTTACTCAAACTACTGATTCAAATGTTAATATCTTCTAAAATCACCCCCATGGATACACTCAGAAATGGTGTTTTGCTGGTTTGGCTCTGTGTTCACACCCAAATCTGATGTTATATTGTAATCCCCAAGTATTGAAGAAGGGCCTGGTGGAAATGATTGAGTCATGGGGACAGACTTCTTCCTTGTTGTGCTCATGATGGAGTTCTTATGAGATCTGATTGTTTGAAAGTATGTAGCACTTCTCCCTTTCTCTCTCTCTCTCTCTTTCTCTCCTGCTTCACCATGGTAAGATGTGCTTGCTTTCCCTTCACCCTCTGCCATGACTGTAGGTTTCCTAAGGCCTTCCAGACATACTTCCTGTATAGCCTGTGGAACTGTGAGTCAATTAAACCACTTTTCTTCATCAATTACCTAATCTAAACTAGTTCTTTATAGCGGTGTTGGAATGGACAAATCCATCGGCTATCTGGGCATCCCTTAGTTCAGTCAAATTGATACATAATGTTAGCAATCACATTATCACATTCACCCATGGTGTTTTTTGTGTATTGTGTTTTAAAATTTAATTTTTGATGTCTCTAAAACCATATTTATAATTTTATTTAAAATATCAACAGTTTTCTAAATTCAAATGAAATTCAAATGAAAAACGCATAAATAAATGTTCGTTTTTTGATATTTATAAAAATACATTTTCAAAGCCCATAGCAATTGAAGGACAGTAAAACCATTGCACACAAAAACAAACACACAGAGGAATGTTTGGCACACTTATATTAAATGAGTTTCAGTTCACGACACAGGAGCTTAAAATTTTAAATGCTATCTATGTTTTTACACTTCTCTCAGTCCTAATTGTCACAATTTTGAAAGTCAATATAAAATCTGTCATAATTGAGGGAGATAATGAGAAAAAAAAATACACTCAAGAGACTTTTCTAAAATTCTGGAACTTAATTTGAAACAGTAAGAAAATATTCATGTAACTATATAGAAAAGGATATATGAAAACTGCAATCATTTAATTTACTAAATAATTGACGCTTATAAATTTCTTATACTTGAGACTAAGGCAAAGTTTTAGGTATGATCGAACTAGTCTGATGTTCAAAACTCATTTTCTAGTAATTTTTTCCTTCGAATAAACAATTAGGGTCATCTAGTCTTTGCTATAGCGTAAGATTATTTTTAGATATGTTTTGACATTTTCAAATTCACAGGCTTCAAATGCCTTAAGTAATGAATCCACTATACCATTTTTTTTTCATTTATTTAGAACCAGTCTTATATCTAAGTCAATTGAAAGTCAATTTCTTAAATGATTTGAGAAGTGTCAGAAATGTCTACCTGTCAAAAGAGTAATTTTTCCACCATTTCTACAATACTTAAATATTTCAAATTAGAGAATAATTTAAATGACACGTAATTATTCCTGGAAATGTAGTAAATTTTGACATCACTAGTTCAAGTAGAAAAGAAAAATAGAAAATATTTTAAAAAATTTAAAACAATTATTTAGAATTATACCTAAATGTATTAGAAGTATATATTTATATTAGTCCATTCTCACACTGCTATAAAGAACTACCTAAGACTGGGTAATTTATAAAGAAAGGAGGTTTCATTCACTCACAGTTCCACAGTCTGTACCGGAAACATGAGTGGGGAGACCTCAGGAAATTTACAATCATGGCAGAAGGGCAAAGGAGAAGCAGGCACATCTTCACCTGGGGGGAAGAGAGAAAGAGAACGTGAAGGGGGAAATGCTACACACGTTTAAACCAAAAGATCTCATGCGAACTCACTCATAATCACAAGAACAGAAAGGGAGAAATCCACCTCCATAATCCAATCACCTCCCACCAGAACCCTCCTCCAACTTTGGGAATTACAATTTGGGATGAGATTTGAATGGGGACCCAGAGCCAAACCATATCATTTTGCCCCTGGCCCCTCTCAAATTTTATGTCCTTCTCATATTTCAAAACACAATCATGCCTTTCCAACAGTCCCCCAAATTCTTAACTCATTCCAGCATTAACTCAAAAGTCCAAGTCCAAAGTCTCATCTGAGACAAGGTAAGTCCCTTCCACCAATGAGACTGTAAAATCGAAAACAAGCTAGTTACTTCCAAGATAAAATGGGGATGTAGGCATTGGGTAAATACTTCCATTTCAAATGGGAGAAATTGACTCTCCAGCTCCACTAGGCAGTACTCTATTGGGGACTCTGTGAGGGGGTTCCAACTTCACATTTTCCCTTTGCACTTCCACAGTAGAGGTTCCCCATGAGGGCTTCACCCCTGGAGCAGACTTCTGCCTAGACACCCAGGTATTTCCATACATCCTCTGCAATCTGGGTGGAGGCTCCCAAGTCTCAATTCTTGCTCTCTGCACACCCACATACTTAAAACCACATGGAAACTACCAAGTCTTCTTATGACTTGCAGCCTCTGGAGCAGTAGCCTGAGACATATCTGAGGTCTTTTTACCCATGGCTGGAGCTGGAGCAGCTGGGATGCAGGATGCCAAGTCCCAAGGCTGTGCGGAGCAGCGAGACCCTGGACCTGGCCCACAAAAACAGTTTTCCCCCATGCCCTTCAGGCCCATGATGGGAGAGGCTGCCATGAGGTCTCTGAAATGACTTTGAGGCATTTTCCCCTATAGTCTTGGCTATTAACAAGTGGCTTTTCTTTATTTATGTAAAATTTCTGCAGTCTTAAATTTCTCACCAGAAAAAAATGGGTTTTTCTTTCCTACCACATGGTTGGCCTGCAAATTTACCAAACTTTTATGCTCTGTTTCCCTTTTAAATATAAATTTCAATTTCAGACCATTTATTTATGAAGTCGTAACAGCCTACACTGTTAGAAGCAGCGAGGCTGCATCTTGAGTGCTTTCCTGCTTGGAAATTTTTCCACTACCAGATACCCTAAGTCATCTCTCTGAAGTTCAAAGTTCCACAAATCTCTAGAGCCATGGCACAATGCCACCAGCCTCTTTGCTAAAGCACAGCAAGAGTGACTTTTACTTCAGTTTTTAATAGGTTCCTAATCTCCATCTGAGACCAGTCTGGACTTCACTGACCATATCACTATCAGCATTTTGGTTACAACTATCTTATAAGTATCTAGGAAGTTTCAAACTATTGCCAATCTTCCTGTCTTCTCCTGAGCCCTCCAAACTGTTCCAACCTCTGCCCATTATCCAATTCTAAGCCTGCTTTCACATTTTTAGGTGTCCTTATAGCAATGCCCCATTTTTCTGGTACCAATTATCTCTATTAGTTCATTCTCACATTGCTTTTAAGAACTAACTGAGACTGTATAATTTATAAATAAAAAAGGTTTAATTGATTTATCTTTTGTTCCACAGGCTGTACAGGAAGCGTGGCTGGGGGAGGCCTCATGAAATATACAACTGTGGCAGGAGGTGAAGGGGAAGCCATCATGTCCTACATGACTGAAGCAAGGGGAAAAGAGAGCAAATGTAGAAGGGCTACATACTTTTAAACAAACAGATCTCGTGAGAAATCACTCACTATCACAACAGCAAGAGGGAAACTCACCCCTATGATGTAATCACCCCCTACCAAGTTTCTCCCCCAACATTGGGAATTACAATTCCATATGAGAGGTGAGTGGAGACACAGAGCCAAATCATAGGTTATTTTTAAAATAATTGAAATTTAGGGTTGGTTAACTTGAAACATAAATAATTTCTGAAATTACCTATTGAACTCTTCTTTGATGTTTTTGTTGGATCTAGGAAAAGGAAAATAAGTTTACAAGTTGGAGGTACTGATATTTTTATGAAACTTGAATTTCTAAACATTTCAAGATATAAAAAATTATATATGCTTAATATTTTTAAAAAGGTGAGAAATTTGTAAGTGATGTATCCCTTTTAGAAGTGTTAGCCCGGATGAGACTGGGGGGATTCACAATATCTACAGGATACAAATTATTCATTGCCATTTGTACCATTCAAAACTATGATGATTTTTATGTGTCAATTTGACTGCTCTATGGAATGTGTATATAAACATTATCTCTGGATGTGCCTGACAACATGTGCCCAGATGAGATTAGCATTTTAATTGGTGGGCTCAATGATAGACTGCCATCTCCAATGTGCATGAGAAATCAATCATCCAATCTATTAAGGGTTTGAACAGAACCAAAATGTAGAAGAAGGAAGAACTAACTCCTTTTTGCTTCCTGCCTGCATAGTTGAGCTGGAATATCACTCTTCTGCCTTTGCACTGGATTTTACACTATTAGTTCCCTCGGTTCTCAGTCCTTAGGACTTGCACTGAAATTACACCACTGGCTTTCCTGGGTCTCCAGCTTGCATGCAGGCAGTATATTGTGGGACTTCTCAGCCTCCACAATACTGTGAGCCATTTCCTCATAATAAATCTCATACACACACACACACACACACACACACACGTTCTGTTGGTTCTGTTTCTCTGGACGACCTTGACTATTACAAGACCATGGAGTAGAAATGAAAGCTTCCAAATTTATTTTATGAAGCCATATATTATTCATATAAAAGCTTCAAAAAAAAAACCAGTTTAATTTAGGAACATAATTGTTTTTTTTTTTTTTTTTTTTTTGAGACTGAGTCTGGCTCTGTCGCCCAGGCTGGAGTGCGGTGGCCGGATCTCAGCTCACTGCAAGCTCCGCCTCCAGGAACATAATTGTTTAAAAAAACATATTTGTGGGCCGGGCGCGGTGGCTCAAGCCTGTAATCCCAGCACTTTGGGAGGCCGAGGCGGGTGGATCATGAGGTCAGGAGATCGAGACCATTCTGGCTAACACGATGAAACCCCGTCTCTACTAAAAAATACAAAAAACTAGCCGGGCGAGGTGGCGGGCGCCTGTAGTCCCAGCTACTCCGGAGGCTGAGGCAGGAGAATGGCGTAAACCCGGGAGACGGAGCTTGCAGTGAGCTGAGATCCGGCCACTGCACTCCAGCCTGGGTGACAGAGCGAGACTCCGTCTCAAAAAAAAAAAAAAAAAAAACATATTTGTGAATTTAATTGGTTAGCATATCACATATTGATATACCAAAACAAGTGGGGTTTGTACTAGGAATGCAAGGATGATTCCATGTTCATACCTTATTAGTATAATTTGCTTTGATATCAGTAATCTGCCTGCTCATTTTCCCTATAGTTTCTCCCACCACACTGACCTATCTCCTGCAACTCTCCACACTGGGGTGGTAGAGAGAGAATGTGTAGGACTATACAAGTAGTTTTCCTGGTGAAGGCCTGAAAATGTGTCATAACACTTCTGCCTATATTTGTTAGTCAGAACTTAATCACATAGAATACCTAACTCCAAGGTGCTGTGTGTGTGTGTGTGTGTGTGCATGTGCATACACACACACACATGCACTGTGCCTAAGAGATGTTTTCTGTATATTCAAGATGAAAACCAAAAAATTTGTAGACACCTAGTAAATCAGGCCATGTTCTGCAGATAACTTTTAAAATACACAAATAAAAAAACTACTTATTTAAAAATTTCAGTACTATTAGAAAACACCTTTGAAGAACAAATCCAGTTTACAAAAGCCTCAAAAATAAAAATAATTTAACTAGAAATGTTTTAAGTCTATGTAAAAAATTAAGGAATAGCTAAGAAGACCTGAATAATTATACTCACAGTGTGATCTTGAGACAATATAGTATCAGAAAGATACTCTTTATCCCTATTTTAATCTATACTTTTAACATATATAACATATATCTAATAATATGTCAGTGTGAACTTTGCAGTTAGCAAAGTTGATTCCAAAATTTACATTAAAATAAATAATAAATATTCTTAAGGAATTTTATAGAAATAAAATAAAATAAGGAAATACTGTTTCTATTATTAAAACTAATTTAAAGTTTGCTATAATAAAAATAGATTTATCCAGTAATTTCACTCTTAGAAATTTATCATACAGATAAGCACAAAACATAGAATGTTTGTAGCCAGTACTATAATGGAACTGATTCATCAAATTGTATGCCCACTCTTTTGGAATAGATGACCACTGTAGCCACCTATTATGAATGTACTGTGATAAGCACTTGCTGATATCCGTTCTGTAAACTACATTTATTACAACAATGTTTAGTATACCAAAAAGTCAGAAAAAAACCCACAAAATACCAAAGGATTCTGGACCAAATAAAAACTGATATAATACACAGCCATAAAAAGAATTAGGTAGTGTGGTATAATCCCCAGGACAAATTGTTAATTTTTTCCAGGTGAAAATAAATGAGTACATTATGCTAACATTTTTTGTATAAATATTTTAATTTTGGTATAATTATAGATAAAAAATAATTACAAAGATAGTACAGAGGGAGGTCCCCTGTACTCTTCACTGAATTTTCCATAACAGTTATATCTTACATAACTATAGTATAATAATATCAAAACCAGGAACTTAACATTGGTACACTGTATATATATAGTTCTATACCATTCATTCACATAGGTAGACTTATGTAACCACTACAGTCATGTAGAGACAAAATTACTCTATCACCTAAAAGATCTCCATCATGCTACATCTTTACAGTCACACCCCTACCCACCATACCTAACCCCTGAAAACAAATCAAATATTTTCTAATTCTATAATATTGACATTTCATGAGCGATTTATGAATGAAATCATACTGTATGTGACTTTCTGAGATTAGCTTTTTTGTTGTTTTTAAACTCAGCAGACATGCTGAAGATATATCCAAAGTGCTGAGTGTATCAATAGTTTCTTCTTTGTATTATTGAGTAGTATTTTACAGTATGAATGTACTGCAGTTTGTTTAACCATCATTTGTTAAGGGATATTTTGGCTGTTTCCAGTGTTAGGCTCTAATTTCCGAGGAAAAGTTCCCCCAAAACTGCTATAAGAAATCATGGGAACATTTAGGGCATAGATCTGCATTTCTCTGCCATGAATGCCCAAGGAGTAGTATGCACGGTAAGTGTGTGTTTAGTTTTTTTAAAAGAAATTGCCAAAGTAGTTTTCTATAGAGACTGTACCATTTTACATTTCTGCTAGCAATGTGTGAGAGACCCAGATTCTCTGCATCCTTTGGTTATTACTATTTTTATAGTTACTATTATTCAATAACATAAATTTACTAAATATATTTAAATTAAATCACTATATTTATAATATTTAAACATCACTTTTATTTTAGCCATGCTAGTAAGTGTGTAGTGATATTTCATCCTGGTCTTAATGGCTAGCAATGTTGAACATCTTTTCCTATGCTTGTTTTCAATCCACATATTCACTTCTGTGAAATGTCTTTTTATATCCTTTACACATTTTAGAATTAAATAGTTTGGTTTCACAGTTGAGTTTTGATAATTATTTGTATATTCTTATATGAATTCTTTGTTAGATATATAGTTTTAAAAATATTTGCTCCAAATCTGTAGTTTGACTTTTAACAGGGTTTTTCATGGAACAAAAGTTTTAATATAAATGAAGTTCAATTTAGCAATATTTTTAAAGAATTGTACTTTGATATCATTTTAAAGGATTCTTCACCAAGCCCTATGTCTCAAATATTTTTTCTTATGTTATCTTATAAAGTTGTTTTAGTTTTGTTTTACATTGAAGACTATGATCTATTTTGAGTTGATATTTGCACAAAGTGTGAAACCTAAATCAAAATTTGGGGGTTTTTTGTTTGGTTTTGTTGCTGTTGTCTATGGCTATTCAGTTGCTCCAGCACCATTTGTTAAAAACACTATCCTTGATCCTGTTACCAAAAAACTAGGGGTTTGGTCTAGATCCTGTTGCCTACCAGACAGAAGCCTAATCACAAGACAACATTGCAGCAGAGAAGATGACAAATCAGTCTCAAATCCATCTCCCTGACTGAGTAAAATTGGGGGTTATTATATAGTACGGAAAAAATGTAACCATGTATGGGAAAACAGAAATTAGAGAGAGTTAAGGAGAAGAGTTGGTCAACAGGAAGCAGGTGGTTGGTTAGGCAATCATGATAGTTGAGAGATCTGGCATCTCATGGTACAGATGCAGTGACCTGGAAAGAAATGTATTTGTTTAAGTTCCTTGATACTCCCAGATGGGAGGCCTGATCGTTGATTTTCCTGACAAAAGAACTCAGCTAAGATAAATTAAACTTTTTCAATTTTTTAGACTGGAAGGGTCTATTTATATGTTTATTCATAAGAAATGATAAATATCAGTCCTGTGGGACAATTGAGCCAGTTTCAATCTTTTAAATTGATTTTGCACCTTTGTCACAAATCTGTTGGTTGTACTTTTGTGGCACTATTTCTGAGAGTTCCCTATTCTATTCAATTGACTGTTTCTATCCCTCTGCCAATACCTTAGAGTCTTGATTACTGTGGTGATGATAAGACTTAAAATCAGGTAAAACGGTTCCTCCTACTTTTTTCCCCCAGAATTTGTTTTAACTATTTTAGTTCCTTAGCTTTTCAATATCAAATATATGTTATTTTGGAGAAAACTGACATCCTTGCTATGCTGAATCTTCCAATCCATGAATATAGAATATTTCTCCACTTATTTAGAATTTATTTGATTTTTTTCCAACAGTTTTATAGTTTTCAGCATTCAAGCCTTGTAATTGTTTTGTTAGATTAAAACCCTTGCATTTCGTTAGTTATGAATGACTATACATAAAACTCGATTTTTAATTTCTGTTTTCATGTATTCATTGCTAGTATATAGAAATATAATTTCATGTGTTATGTATAGCCACCTTGCTGAACCCTCTTATTAATTTTACATTCCTTGTGTTTTTCTTTGTGGAACATCATGTCATCTTAAAATTGAAGCAGTTTTAATTAATTCTCTCCAAGCAGTAATTTTTTAAACTCTCATTTTATTGTCCTACTATGCTTGCTAGAAATGTCAGTACTGTGTGGACTAGTAGTAGTGAGAATTGACATTCTTATATTATTTCTAAGCTTAGGGGGTAAGCATTCAATATTTCACCTTTTAATATAATTTAGACTATAGGTTTTATAGATTCTCTTTCTCAAATCGACAAACTTTTCTTCCATTTCTAGTCTCTGAATTTTTTTTATGAATGAAAGTGAATCATGCCAAAACCTTTTCCTATGTGATTGATATGACCATGTGACTTCCTTTTTAGCTTGTTAATATAGTGGATTACATTGATTGATTTTTGAACATTGAATCAGTCTTGCATATCTGGAAATAAATATTCTTGGTTAATAATGTACAGTTATTTTTCCACATTGCTGACTTCTATAAAATTTGTCAAGAATTTTTGCAACTGTATACATGAGGGACATTGGTCTGTAATTTCCTTTTTGTGTGTGTGCTGACTTAGTCTGGTTTTAGTATCAGTGTCAATACGAGGTACATAGGATAAATCGTGAAACATTCCCTCCATCCCTATTTTCTGAAAAGATTGTGTAGAATTAATGTTAATTCTTCTATAAACAATTGGTAGAATTAATTGTCCATTGAAACCATCTGGGGCAGGAGATTTACTTTCTGAGAGTTTAAATAACAATTTAATATCCTTAGTAGTTATATAGCCACTAAAAATTTTATTTTGGATACATTTTATTTTGGATAAATTTTATATTGGATGAGTTATGGTAGTTTAGACTTTTTGAAGAATTTGTCTATTTTATGTAAAGTGATCAATTTCTGTGTGTAGAATTTTCTTTTTATCCTTATACTGATAATATTCCCTTATTATATTTTTACTATCAACAGGGACCATGGTGATATCCCTTGCTTTGTTCCTGACATTACCAATATGTGTCTTCTTTCTGTTTTCTTTGTCAGTCTTCATAGAAATTTGTCAATTTTATTAATCTTTTCAAAGAACAAGCTTCATTTTTATTATTGTGCTTTTTTTTCTGTTTTACATTTTATTGGTATCTACTCTTATTGTTATTCTTTACCTTCTTTTGCTTGCCTTGGGTTTATTTTTCTATTCTATTTCCAGATTCTTGAAGTGGGCACTTAGATAACTAAGTCACTCAAGACATTTCCTATTTACTAATTTAATTATTTACTACTACAATTTCCCTCCAGCAAGCATCACTATAACTTCTACCCACAAATTTTGATGTATTTTATTTTCATGTTCATTTTATTCAGTGCATTTTAAATTATCCATTAAGAGTTGTTCTTTGACAATGCATTGCTAAGAAATTAGTCGTTTAGTTTCCAAATGTTTGAAAATTTTTCTGTTATCTTTCTGCTATTGATTTCTGTATCAGTATCATTTGATCCCATTATAGTCAGAGAACATATTCTATATGATTTTAAATTTGCTTGGTTTGTTTTATGACCCACAATATAGCCTATCTTGGTATATGGCTTATGCTAGGTTGGGGGGAAGTGCATATTCTATTTTTTGGGGCATAAATGTTGATTATACCCTGTTGCTTCAGTGTTGAGTTTTTCTATATCCTTGCTGCTTTTCTGCATTCTTTCAACTGTTGAGAAAGGGTGTTGAAGTAAACTCTCCAATTATAACTGTGCATTTGTCTATTTATCATTTCAGTTCTACCAGATTTCAATTCCCATATTTTGCAGCTCTGTTATTTGTTACATACACAATTAGGATTTTCACATCCTTGTGTTAGATTGGCCTTAATTTTGTATCTTGAAACTTTGCTGAATTCATTTACCAGTTCTAGGAGCTTTCTGGATGAGTTTTTAGCATTTTCTAGGTCCTGATCATATCATCAGCAAACAGCAACAGTTTGACTTCCCTTTTACTGATTTGAATGCCCTTTATTCTTTCTCTTGTCTGATTGCTTTGGCTAGGACTTCCAGTGCTATGTTGAACAGAGGTGCTGAAAGTGGGCATCCCTGTCTTGTTCTAGTTCTCAGGGAGAATACTTTCAACTTTTCCTTGTTCAGTAAAATGTTGGCTGTGGGTTTGTTGTAGATGGCTTTTATTACTTTAAGGTATGTCCCTTATATGCTGATTTTGCTGAGGGCTTTAATCATAAAGGGATGCTAGATTTTGTCAAATGCTCTTTCTGCATCTATTGAGATAATTATGGGATCTTTTTAATTTTAATTCTGTTTACATGGTGTATGACATTTTTTGACTTGCATGTGTTAAACCATTCTGGTCTCCCTTGTATAAAACCCACTTGATTATGGTAGATTATCCTTCTGATATGCTGTTGGATTCTGTTGACAAGTATTTTGTTGAGGATGTTTGCATCTATGTTCATCAGTGATATTGGTCTGTACATTTCTTTTTTTGTTATATCTTACCCTGGTTTTGGTATTAGGGGGATACTAGCTTTACACAATGAGTTGGGGAGGATTCTATCTTTCTCTATCTTTTGGAATAGTGTCAATAGTATTGGTTCCAACTCTTCTTTGAATGTCTGATAGAATTCACCTGTGAATCCATCTGGTCCTGAACTTTTCTTTGTTGGCTTTTTTTTTTTACTACCGTTTCCATCTCCCTGCTTGTTATTGGCCTGTTTAGAGCTTCTATATCTTTCTGGCCACCAAAATAGCACGACACTGCTATAAAAATTGGCACATAGACCAACGAAACAGAATAGAGAAACCTAGAAATAAAACCAAATACTTAGAGTCAACTGATCTTAAACAAAGCAAATAAAAACATAAAGTGGGTAAAGGACGCCTTACTCAACAAATGGTGCTAGAGTAATTGGCAAGGAACATGTAGAAGAATTAAACTGGATCTTCATCTCCCACCTTATACAAAAATCAACTAAAGATGGATCAAATACTTAAATCTAAGACCTGAAACTATAAAAAGTTTAGAAGATAACATCAGAAAAGCCCTTCTAGATATTGGTTTAAGGAAAGACTTCATGACCAAGAACCCAAAAGCAAATGTAACAAAAACAAATAGATGAGACTTAATAAAACTAAAAAACTTCTATACAGAAAAATAAATAATAACCAGAGTTAACAGACAACACACAGAGTGGGAGAAAATCTTCACAATCTGTACATCCAACAAAGGACTAACATCCAGAATCTACAAAGAACTCAAACAAATCATCAGGAAAAAATTAAACAATTCCACCAAAAAGCGGGCTAAAGACATGAATAGACAATTCTCAAAAGAAGATATACAAATGGCCAACAAGTATTTGGAAAAATGCTCAACGTCACTAATTATCAGGGAAATGCAAATCAAAACCACAATGAGATACCACCCTACTCCTGCAAGAATGGCCATGTTCAAAAAATAAAAAAAAAAAAAAATAGATATTGGCATGAATGTGGTAAAAAGGGAACAGTTTTACACTGTTGGTGGGAAAGTAAACTAGTACAACCGCTGAGGAAAACAGTGTGGAGATTCCTTAGAGAATTAAAAGTAGATCTACCATTTGATCCAGCAATCCCACTACTAGGTATCCACTCAGAGGAAAAGAAGTCATTATATGAAAAGGATACTTGCATATGCATGTTTATAGCAGCACAATTCACAACTGCAAAAATATGGAACCAGCCCAAATGCCCATCAATTAATCAATGAGTGAATAGCAAAATGTGATATATATATATCATATATATCCATATATATCCCTATATATCATATATCCCCATATATATTCAAATATATCCATATATATTCATATATATCCACATATATCCCTATATATAAATATATATCCCTATATATGGAAATATATATAGGGATATACACACACACACACACACACACACACATACACACACACCAATCAGTCATAAAAAAGAATGAAAATGGCATTTGCAGCAACCTGGATGGAACTGGAGACTATTACTATAACTGAAGTAATTCAGTAATGAAAAGCCAAACATCATATGTTCTCACTCATAAGTGAGAGCTATGTCATGAGGACACAAAAGTATAAGAATGATACATTGGGTTTTGGGGACTTGGAGGAAACTGTGGCAGGAGATGAGGGATAAATGACAACACTTTGGGTACAGTGTACACTTGCTCCCTAAAAACCTATTGAAATAAAAAAATAATTTTTAAAAATCTTATTTTATGAGATATCTTCTGAGATCACTCTGGTAAGTGAATAAGGATAATACCTTGTTACTGTCTATGAGAATAAAAAAGTCCTAACTCTCCATGGTTTTTCTTTGATACTACATTAGAGGGCCAGGATAATGGATATGTCTTGGTACAGCTGGGCAAGAGTTGAAGTCTAGACTCTCCCCTCAACATTTGCTGGTAGGGATGAAAATGAGGCCATAATTTTTCTGCACTGTTTAGCAGGAATACAGTTTAACAGGAATACAGATTATCTAAAAGTTTTCTATCTTTCTAAATTGCTCCATTCCAGGTTCTCTAACTTGAGAGAGTATGCTTTTCTTGGGGACATTTTTGTCTGCTGCTTTTTTTTTTTTTTTTTTTTTTTTCTGGTTTCTTCAGTACCCAGCCTAGAGTATATAGGGCAAAAAGAAACTCCAGTAAAATTCCCTTCATGTCATTGCTTGTGTCCCAAGTTACTGTATAGTCTGCCTTCTTTTCTCTATTTTTGCAAATATTCTTATATTTATGTTATATATAATGCCCAGGGGGGGTTTATTGTACTTAATGAAAGGAACAGAAAAAAAATGCCTCGCTCTATCTTCCCAGAAGTGCAAGTCCTGCCATTTGCTTTTTAAAAATAATTTTTACATATACAATGCACTTACATACATCCATATAAAGTCATAACAGATTTCCTTTTGTTATAACTCTATATTTATATAAATATAAAAATATGAAAAACTTTATATTTGCATAGGTTATCACTGAAAGAGTATACATGAAACTTATAGCAGAAATTATTGCTGAAGAAATGTGTTACAAAATACTGTGTACTATTTAAAACATTACTCACACTTTAAATTTAGCCTTTCAGTTAGAACCTCCTTCTTCCAGTAATCCGCCAAAGTGATGAACACAAAGGGAAAGAGGAGGAGAAGCACCCAATATATGTTCTGTAGGCTTTTTAGAAAACATGGAGGTGCTCCTATGGCCATATACATGTGAATCTTTAAGAATGGTGATACTGCAGACATCAAAGGAATGCATACTGTTCAGAAAGGAATGCCCCACAAATGTTACCATGGAAAAACTGGAATATTCTCTCTACAACGTACCCAGCATACTGTTGGCATTGTTATAAACAAACAAGTTAAGAGCAAGATTCTTGCCAAGATAATTAGTGTGCATATTGAGCATATTAAGCGTTCTAACAGCCGATATAACTTTTTGAAATGCAGGAAGGAAAATGATCAGAAAAAGAAGGAAGCAAAAGAGAAACACATGTGAGTTCAACCAAAGTGCCAGCCTGCTCCACGCAAATAAGTATACTTTCTGAGACCCCATGCGAAGCCGAGCTGCTGGAAGCTATTTCCTATGAATTCATGGCATAATAGGTGTAAATAAAAATAGAAGACCTCTTGACTACAAACAAACAAACTGAAAAATATGTATGTCTAGACAAAACACTTTAAAAGCCCTTTACAAGGGAATATCCAAATGGGCAATAAACGTAAGAAAAGGTGATCAACTTTATTATTTATCAGGCAAGTGCAGATTCAAACCACATTACAATTCTGCTGCATACTCACAATTGCTCAAATGAAAAAAAGAGAAAAGGAAAAAAGGTAGACATATGGAGCAACTGAAAATCCACACATGGCTGGTTGTACAGTAATTTATTCTATCATTTGGCAGTGTTTACTAGAGGAGAGCATATCCATAACCAGCCATTTAACTTCTAAGTATATCCCTAACAGAAATGCACATACACGTTCAAATGATATGCACAAGAATGAAAGTAAGAGCCTTAGTCATAATGGTAGAATACTGGCAACTACCATAGGTAAAATGTAGGAATAAATTTTCAACTGTTTATCAATTAGAATACTGTAGAACAATGAAAGTGAATGAATTACAACTACAAACATGAATGTATCTCACAACATATGGTTGAATTAATAAAATTCAATCTTTATTTATATGGTTCTGAGGATAAAAGGTTTTTGAAAATCTAATATAATATATGGCATTAAAAGGAGAATAGTGGTTACCCTTTAGGCACAATGAATAAAAGGGTGCATTAAAGGGACTTCTGGAGTGCTGTCAATGTTCTGCTTTTTGATCTAGGTGCTGGTTGCATGGGGGAATTTAAATTGTAAGAAGTCATCAAACCATACACGTACGATTTCTCAACTTTTCTATATATTATACTTCAAAAAATTCAAAAAGGAATGAAAATTTGCTTATAATTAAACTATGGAAATGTAAATGCAGTGAAGTTATTGGAACACTTCTTTTTTATACGTACTTATAAACAAAAAGAATTTTCTGTTTTTAATTATCATTTTGTAAAAAATAAAGTGAAGATTATTTTCTCTTCTCTCTGTTTTCCATAGTTTAAAGCATTTCAATTAAACATCATTGGGCAGGGGGTATATGGGCAAGGAGTATGTGAAGATGCATTTGGCACAAATAAAATCTCAATAAATTATAAATATTCAATGTTTTAAGTTAGACCACGTTTTACAACCATAATACAATTAAGTTAGAAATTAAAAGTTCCAATGAGTCAAATGTTAAGAGTATGCAAAAATTTATAAAACTTATTCAAAACAAATAAAATAAACATTAAATTACTAACATTTAAGAAAATTAAATCAATCTTAATTAAATCAAGAAAATTAAATTACTAATATTAAGGAAAATTAAATTAAATCAACTAACATTAAAAAAATTTAAAAATGTGTACAAGAAAAGGAAGATCAATAATGTCTCGGACCTAAAAATCTGGAAATCAGACTTTGGCTCCCCCTTTCTGTCACACCTATGTACCTAATCTAGCAACAATTTTGCTAGACCAGGGTTTCTCAACCACAACACCATTGAAATTTTGGGCTGGATAATTCTTTGTATTTGTGCTTTGTAGGATGGTTAACATCATTCCAGGCATCTACCATCTAGATGCCAGTTGTACCACCTCTGTCTCCGGTTGTGACAATCAAAAAGGTATCCACATATTTTCAGATGTTCTCTAGGCACAAAATAAACCAATTTGGAATGACTGCATTAGACCCTACCTCTTTATTTTGAATCCTTCCATTTGTTTTCCATTCCACTCCTAACTCCCTGTTCAAAGTCAATATCTTCTCTTGTATGGACTGTTTTCTTGTATGCAATTTCTTGTATGTAATTTCTCTTTGTTTTCAATCATGGCTCTTTACGATTAATTCTTCACACAGAAACCATATAAATATATTTTATCACTTTTTAATTGCTTCACTGGGGACTTAAAATAAATGTTAAACTTTTCACCTGTGGCTATGAGGCCTGAATTACTTGGCATCGCTTCATCTTTCTGGACTTATGTTCTGTCTTTCTTACCCAATCCCATGACATTTTCGACATCTGGAATTTCTTCAGTTTTTCGATGTGAACTTAGCTCATTTTCATCTTTGGCTCTTTTGCCAGGTCTCTGCCTGGAATGCTCTTCTGGAATGTTGCATCACTCACTTTTCAGTTCAAAATTAAACATTGTCTTCTCAAATTGTCTTTCTCTGATCACAAGCTCTAAATCAGTCACATTTTAAATTTCTTGAAACTCAAAGAATTTTAATTATCTGCATAGTAGTTATTATCAGATATTTTCTTTAGTATTATTATTTGCTATCCCTCAAATTAAAAACAAACAAACAAAAAAACCAGGCCAGGCTCATGAAAATCAAAGAGATCTGACCAATAAGAAATGTTACTACAAATTCAATGGATGGGCTGGGCGCGGTGGCTCACGCCTGTAATCTCAGCACTTTGGGAGGGGGAGCCGGACGGATCACGATGTCAGGAGATCGAGACCATCCTGGCTAACACAGTGAAACCCTGTCTCTACTAAAAATACAAAAAATTAGCCAGGCGTGGTGGCGGGCAGCTGTAGTCCCAGCTATTCGGGAGGCTGAGGCCGGAGAATGGCGTGAACCCGGGAGGCGGAGCTGGCAGTGAGCCGAGATGGCTCCAGCCTGGGCGACACTCCAGCCTGGGCGACAGAGGGAGACTCCGTCTTAAAAAAAAAAAAAAAAAAAAAAAAAGAAATTCCATGGATACAGGCAATCGCATGACCAAGGAAGAGCATGTCTAAAACAGTCTAAAACCATCAGCACATATCCCTATGTCTTCTTTCATTGGGGACATTGGATTGAGATTTAACATATGAGGTTTAAAGCAATGCATTTGAAGCATCGTTTATACAAAAGTAACTCTATTGATCATAAAATATATGCATTTTATACCTAATAATTACATGGGATATAATATTTTCCAGGATACTTTGCTCCATAATTCCATCAATTCCAGATTTATGTTTTATAAGCAACTAGAGCAGGTCCTGAGAAAAGCATCTCACAGATAAAGACTCTGTTTTCTTCTGGTAAATACCATCAGAAGGTCTGATAACATGTTGTCAAGATGAGTTGACCTGAACATTTTTCTTTTTCTGACTGCATGTATGTCCTCATGGGAATGGTGATAAGCTGTAGGCTGGCTACTAACCCTTTTCTTCCTACTCCAGATACACTCCCCATCTCCCAACACAAACCCACTTCTTCAGAGCAAGTACTTTCAAAGACGTCACTTCTGTATCTCCAGTACCTAAAACTACACTTAGCACTTAGTAGCTTGTGAAGTTCATAAATAAACGAAAAAATTTTAAAGTTACAAGAAAATCTAATCCTCATTGATGATGCAAGATAAAATTTCATTTAATTATAATGTAATACTAGAATTATGCAAAAATAAAATAGCAATGAAGAGATCTTAACATGCCTCTATCAAAATTAAAAACAAATTATTGGTATGTAAAAATAAAATATGATTAATAAGAGTGTTCTAGCATAAACATGCTCTCTCACATACAGAAACAGACACGCATGTCAAACCACTTGTATGCTGGAGCCAGCTCATAGCTTATAAGAGCCAACTGTTACATTAATTTTGTGTCAGTTGTTAAATGCAGTCATTATTATGAAAATTATATAAATATAAAATTAAATAAGAAATAAAAGTAATAAACATGGAAAAACATCACTTTCTAATTAGTTTACTGCATTGTACTATTATCTATGCTTTCAAGTTTATCTTTATTGTATCTTTGGCGTGGAATTACTAGATAATGGTGTATTACTGCTCATCTCCTTTCTAACTCCACATTTAATTACATTACTTTGGGAATGTGAGATTGACCACAGTAACAGCATTTATGCCATAAATATTAAAAAATGCTACAAATTAGGCTCGTTCATTTTGTGATAAGAGGTAGTTGTTAAACATTTACCAGCACATCATTATACCAAACTGTATAATAATATAAAGAGGAAAAAATAGAGCAGGTGAACAGAAAAATGGACCAAAAAGTAAAAAGGTTAGAAAAAAAAAAGAACTATAAAAGGTTAATGAAATAGAGATTGATAAACTATCTAATGTCACTTAGCTTTTTTCTTAATAACAGAAACTGCTTTTTTTGGGACAGTGATGGCACCAGCTGGATGTGATTCTCGGGTTCCTTTGAAATTAGGGAGGGCCTTATGACAGTTCTTGTCCATCAGCCATAGGTAGAAATGTTGGCCACTGGCAAAAGCTTCGCTTTTATCACATAGGTTCTAGATAGATAGATAGATAGATAGATAGATAGATAGATAGATCCTATCTGTATTTTATATATATATGTAAAATGTCATTCTACCTGAAAGGGGAACTTGATGCATAAAGCTATTATCTCCTGGTTTTTATGGAAAATAAATCAACCTCTAAATTCCTTACTTGTTTATTTCACTGTGCTAAGAGTTCTCTGTTATATGATGTCACATCCAAATATCAAATACACACGTGTTAAGAAATAGATGGGTGGGGTGTGGTTAGTCATGCTTTTAATCCCAGTACTCTGAAAGGCAGAGGAGGAAGAATTGCTTGTGTCCAGGAGTGCGAGAGCAGCCTGGGCAGCACTAAAAGACCCTGTCTCTACAAAAAAAAAAAAATTAAAAATTAGCTGGGCATGGTGGTGCACACCTATAATTTCAACTGATCTGGAGGCTGACATGGGAGGACCCTTTGAGCCCAGGAGTTTCAGGCTGCAGTGAGCTACAATCACACCACTGTGCTCCAGTCTGAGTGATGGAGTGAGACCTTGTCTCTAACAGAAAAGAAAAAAAAATAGATGAAGTGATATCAACTGAAATACATAAAGATCTGGAAAATAAAGAGAAAGAAATAAAATTACCTCTTTTTTTTTGGCAAAATAATAAAAACTCCAGAAAACATTCTCTGTTTAGTATGTGTAAAAAAGTATTCCAATAGCTCTCATATTGTTTTAGGGAATGTTAATCATCTAAAACTACTTAAAAATAGTTAAGATGACAAAATTTAAAACCCATAATTTTGGCTGGGCTCAGTGGCTCATGTGTATAATCCCAGGACTTTGGGAGGCTGAGGTGGGAGGATCACATGAGCCTAGGAGTTTGAGATCAACCTGGGCAAGCGAGAGACACCCTGTCTCTAAAAAATAAATAAATGAAATAAAATTGACCACATAATTGGAAGTAAAGCACTCCTCAGCAAATGTACAAGAACAGAAATTATAACAAACTGTCTCTCAGACCACAGTGCAATCAAACTAGAACTCAGGACTAAGAAACTCAATCAAAACCACTCAACTGCATGGAAACTGAACAATCTGCTCCTGAATGACTACTGCGTATATAACGAAATGAAGGCAGAAATAAAGATGTTCTTTGAAACCAATGAGAACAAAGATACAACATACCAGAATCTCTGGGACACATTTAAACCAGCATGTAGAGGGAAATTTATAGCACTGAATACCCACAAGAGAAAGCTGGAAAGATCTAAAATTGACACTCTAACATCACAATTAAAAGAACTAGAGAAGCAAGAGCAAACACATTCAAAAGCTAGCAGAAAACAAGAAATAACTAAGATCAGAGCAGAACTGAAGGAGATAGAGACACAAAAAACCATCCAAAAAATCAATGAATCCAGGAGCTGGGTTTTTGAAAAGATCAGCAAAATTGATAGACCGCTAGCAAGACTAATAAAGAAGAAAGGAGAGAAGAATCAAATAGAAGCAATAAAAAATGATAAAGGGGATATCACCACCAACCCCACAGAAATACAAAATATCATCAGAGAATACTATAAACACCTCTATGCAAATAAACTAGAAAATCTAGAAGAAATGGATAATTTCCTGGACACTTACACTCTCCCAAGACTAAACCAGGAAGAAGCTAAATCACTGAATAGACCAATAGCAGGCTCTGAAATTGAGGCAATAATTAATAGCCTACCAACTAAAAAAAGTCCAGGACCAGATGGATTCACAGCTGAATTCTACCAGAGGTATAAAGAGGAGCTGGTACCATTCCTTCTGAAACTATTCCAATCAATAGAAAAAGAGGGAATCCTCCTTAACTCATTTGATGAGGCCAACATCATCCTGATACCAAAGCCTGGCAGAGACACAACAAAAAAAGAGAATTTCAGACCAATATCCCTGATGAACATCGATGCAAAAATCCTCAATAAAATACTGGCAAACCGAATCCAGCAGCATATCAAAAAGCTTATCCACCATGATCAAGTGGACTTCATCCCTGGGATGCAAGGCTGGTTCAACATACGCAAATCAATAAACATAATCCAGCATATAAATAGAACAAAGACAAAAACCACGTGATTATCTCAATAGATGCAGAAAAGGCCTTTGACAAAATTCAACAGCCCTTCATGCTAAAAACGCTCAATAAATTCGGTATTGATGGAACGTACTTCAAAATAATAAGAGCTATTTATGACAAACCCACAGCCAATATCATACTGAATGGGCAAAAACTGGAAAAATTCCCTTTGAAAACTGGCACAAGACAGGGATGCCCTCTCTCCCCACTCCTATTCAACATAGTGTTGGAAGTTCTGGCTAGGGCAATCAGGCAAGAGAAAGAAATCAAGGGTATTCAGTTAGGAAAAGAAGTCAAATTGTCCCTCTTTGCGGATGACATGATTGTATATTTAGAAAACCCCATTGTCTCAGCCCAAAATCTCCTCAAGCTGATAAGCAACTTCAGCAAAGTCTCAGGATACAAAATTAATGTGTAAAAATCACAAGCATTCTTATCCACCAGTAACAGAGAGCCAAATCATGAATGAACTTCCATTCACAATTGCTTCAAAGAGAATAAAATACCTAGGAATTCAACTTACAAGGGATGTAAAGGACCTCTTCAAGGAGAACTACAAACGACTGCTCAGTGAAATAAAAGAGGACACAAACAAATGGAAGAACATACCATGCTCATGGATAGGAAGAATCAATATCGTGAAAATGGCCATACTGCCCAAGGTAATTTATAGATTCAATGCCATCCCCATCAAGCTACCAATGAGTTTCTTCACAGAATTGGAAAAAACTGCTTTAAAGTTCATATGGAACCAAAAAAGACCCCGCATTGCCAAGACAATCCTAAGTCAAAAGAATAAAGCTGGAGGCATCACGCTACCTGACTTCAAACTATCCTACAAGGCTACCGTAACCAAAGCAGCATGGTACTGCTACCAAAACAGAGATACAGACCAATGGAACAGGACAGAGTCTTCAGAAATAAAACCACACATCTACAGTTATCTGATCTTTGACAAACCTAAGAAAAACAAGAAATGGGGAAAGGATTCCCTATTTAATAAATGGTGCTGGGAAAATTGGCTAGCCATAAGTAGAAAGCTGAAACTGGATCCTTTCCTTACTCCTTATATGAAAATTAATTCAAGATGGATTAGAGACTTAAATATTAGACCGAATGTCATAAAGACCCTAGAAGACAACCTAGGTAATACCATTCAGGACATAGGCATGGTCAAGGACTTCATGTCTAAAACACCAAAAGCAACGGCAACAAAAGCCAAAATTGACAAATGGGATCTAATTAAACTAAAGAGCTTCTGCACAGCAAAAGAAACTACCATCGGAGTGAACAGGCAACCTACAGAATGGGAGAAAATTTTTGCAATCTACTCATCTGACAAAGGGCTAATATCCAGAACCTACAAAGAACTCAATCAAATTTACAAGAAAAAAACCAAACAACCCCATCAATAAGTGGGTAAAGGATATGACCAAACATTTCTCAAAAGAAGACATGCATACAGCCAACAGACACATGAAAAAAATGCTCATCATCACTGGCCATCAGAGAAATGCAAATCAAAACCACAATGAGATACCATCTCACACCAGTTAGAATGGCAATCATTAAAAAATCAGGAAACAACAGGTGCTGGAGAGGATGTGGAGAAATAGGAACACTTTCACACTGTTGGTGGGAATGTAAACTAGTTCAACCATTATGGAAAACAGTATGGCGATTTCTCAAGGTTCTAGAACTAGATGTACCATATGACCCAGCCATCCCATTACTGGGTATATACCCAAAGGATTATAAATCATGCTGCTATAAAGACACATGCACACGTATGTTTATTGTGGCACTATTCACAATAGCAAAGACTTGGAATCAACCCAAATGTCCATCAGTGACAGATTGGATTAAGAAAATGTGGCACATATACACCATGGCATACTATGCAGCTATAAAAAAGGATGAGTTTGTGTCCTTTGTAGGGACATGGATGCAGCTGGAAACCATCATTCTTAGCAAACTATCACAAGAACAGAAAACCAAACACCACATGTTCTCACTCATAGGTGGGAACTGAACAATGAGATCACTTGGACTTGGGAAGGGGAACATCACACACCGGGGCCTATCATGGGGAGGGGGGAGGGGGGAGGGATTGCACTGGGAGTTATACCTGATGTAAATGACGAATTGATGGGTGCTAAGTTGATGGGTGCTGCACACCAACATGGCACAAGTATACATATGTAACAAACCTGCACGTTATGCACGTGTATGCTAGAACTTAAAATATAATAATAAAAAAAGAAAAAAAAAAGAAATGAATGAATAAATAAATAAATAAAACTTAAAATTTCACTTACAAGAATTAATCCTTGAGCAATATTTGCATAGACATGTTTATCTATTATGTATTTGTAATGACAGAAATTACAACAGTAAGGGAAGGAATAAAATTATTTATACATATAAAATAATATTTTGTTATAAAATATGGAATGATAATAATACCAACAACTCAAAAACTACTTAAGATATTTAACATTCATCTCTTAGATAATGTGCTAAAAGCTTTATGTGTATTATTGCCTTAAATTTTTATTAGAATCCTATCACTCAGATAATATTATCTGCATTTCATATATTAGAAAATTGGACCTTGAGGAGTTTACATAATTCTGCTTCAAGTGACACAGACAATATGTGGTAGAATTTGAATGCAGTTTATTATTAACAAGTCTATGCTATTTACTATTTTACAAAATTTTAAATAGGTATACAAATTGTGTGTGTGTGTGTGTGTGTGTGTGTATATATATATATGGTGGAAATATATGTATACATATATATGGTGGAAAAGTCGTTTTATACTTTTTGTAGTATGACCAAATAATATAAACTAACAGACAGAGAGAGAGAGGACAGTCACAGATGTCTAGAAAAACATATATATTTTTAAAATTATTAATAATAGTTATACTTTGTAGGTGATTTTAATGGGGACTTTCGCTTAGAGCAAAATAGTGGCTAAAAATGTTAGAATTTGTACTTCTATTAATTTATATTCAGGAAAAACAATTAAAATCAAAATTCAATGAAATGGCTTCATTAATATGGAGATTATGAAATAATAGACTTACAATATCTTAAGACTTTACTATACTCAATCAGTCATATTCTCCCAGTGTTCGCATTATAGACGCTTTTGTGTAGCAGATATACATTCATACTTAGAGGCGGCTGGCAAGATGGCCGAATAGGAACAGCTTCAGTCTGCAGCTCCCAGCGAGATCAACACAGAAAGCGGGTGATTTCTGCATTACCAATTGAGGTACCCACTTTGTTCTTGAGAGTTTGAAGCTTATATTGTCTAAAAAATTGGGATTCAAAGTGACAGTTGATCCTGACTCACACGTCAAAATAATTCAAGAGATTTCCCTAAGCCCCATCGTGCTTTAAAATCAACGTGCCTGGGAATGTAAATTAGTATAGTCATTAGAGAAAACAGTATGGAGGTTCCTCAAACAATTAAAAATAAAATTAGTGTATGACCTAACAATCCCATTACTGGCTATATATTCAAATGATATGAAGTCAGTATGTTAAATAGTTATCTGTACTCCCATGTTTATTGCAACATTATTAATGATAGCCAAGAAGTAGAATCAACTTAATTGTCCATCAACAGATAAATGAATAAAGAAAATGTGGTATACATACACAATGAAGTACTATTCAGCCTTAAAAGAGGGGGAAATTCTGTCATTTGTGACAACACAAATAAATCTGGAAGACACTATGTTAAGTGAAATAAATCACGCACAGAAAGGTAAATACTGCATGATCTCACTTACATGTGCAATCTGAAAAAAGTCAAATTCAGGAGCAGAGAGTTGAATGGTGGCTACCAGGGGTTGGGGGTGATGGAGGGATTGGGGAAATATTGGTCAAAGGATACCAAATTTTACTTAGACAGAAGAGATTAGTTCAAGAGCTCTGTTGTACAACATGGTGACTATAGTCAATAACAATGCATTCTATACTTGAAAACTGCTAAGAGATTTTAAGTGTTCTCACTACAAATATGATATATAAGGTTGAAAAAAAAGATCACCATGGCAAAGACCACGTTTATTTTTGTTCAGTAAATAATTCATTTATTTATATTTTTTGCTCCTCATCTTCCCCATATAATTGAAGTATTATGTTTATTGGTGAAAACTGGAGAAAATGTATTTAAAATTTTTAAAGAATATCCTTTTTTTTTTGAGACGGAGTCTCGCTCTGTCCCCCAGGCTGGAGTGCAGTGACACGATCTTGGCTCGCCTCAAGTTCTGCCTCCCAGGTTCATGCCATTCTCCTGCCTCAGCCTCCTGAGTAGCTGGGACTATCATTTTTAAAAACTATGATCTTCTTACTCAAAAGTAAAAATTATAATATGCTATATTTTCTATTTCTAGAGTATTTTAAATGCAGTTGCAATCGTATTGCACCCTGATTTTTTGTCAATTAACATTAATTTGACACGCCATTAGTAATTTTTAATAAACTTAATTTTAACATGTGTACAATATTCTTTTAAAGTAGTATAACTGGAGTAATTTCTGTTATCTCAATTATTCCCCTTTTAAATAAGGCAAAAGTAATTTTTTTTGTGTATGTGTTTTTTTAATGTGCATTTCCGATTATTTTCCTAATCAAGTTTTGTTCCCCCTAGACTTATTGAGGTATAATTGACAAATAATAATTGTATATGTTTCAGGTATACATCAGAATAATTTAGATGGATGTATACACAATCAAGCTAATTAACATATTCATCAGCTGATATAGTTACTTTTTGTGTACATGTGTGTAGTGAAACACTTAAGATCTACTTTATTAGCAAATTTCAAGTATACAATACAATATTATTAACTATAGTCACCATGCTGCAATGCTGTAATGCTGTAAAATACTCTTTATTTCTATAGCTACCATAAGTTTTTTTAAATTTCTTTTATAGAATGTTCATTTTTAGCATGTAAAAACACTACTGATATGTTGTTTTGTATCCCGAAACTTTACTGAACTTTCTTATTAGTTCTAACAGTATTTTTATGGAGTCTTTAGGACTTTTTATATATAAAATCATATCATCTGCAAACAGCTACAATTGCACTACCTTCCTTCTAATTGGGATGCCTTTTATTTCTTTCTCTTGACTAATTGCTCTGGTTAGGACTTCTAGTATTATGTTAAATAGAAGTGATGAGAGATGGAGCATCTTCATTTTGTTGTTGATCTTAGATATAGCTTTTAGTTTTTCAACATTAAATTTGATGTTAGCTCTTGGTTTAGACAAGTTTTCTTTTTTTTTAAGTTAAATTAGTTCTAAGATTATAGCTGCTCGAAACCTAGGAAACCAGCTATTTAACATAATGCTATTTGAAACCAGTAGTTACTTGAAAAAGGAAACGCTTTGCTATTCTGACAGATTAAATTGTGCTTTATTATTTTACATTGAATAACTTTGATGCTAAGAATCACATATTTTCTTTGACTTTTTAATGTTCCATACCTTACAGCTGAATTCAAACCATGGTAGCTTTGTATTAAGGTAAACTATGTCTATAACAATTGCTTTGATTTCCATAACCATAATAATTATCATCATGATCCTCATCAGAATAATTATCAAAAGTTTGAGAACTCAAATCATAAATGATAATATTCCATATTTTTAATGCTAAGCTAATGTGTCACATCCCCTACAGAATATTTTGTTAATGGACTTGTATAGCGTCAGTGTCAAATCTCCTTTTCTAAGAAAGTTACAGGTGGAAAAGTTGAAGAATGTATCTCTCTTCTCTAGCGTATATGATTGTTATTCAGCAATTTTGTTATAGCCTCTTTAATGCTTCTATTATTCAGGGCTGTCCAGAGAAAAAAACTAAGGATGTGTGCATGTGTACTTGTTTATTATAAAGAATTAGCTCACAAGATTATGGAGACTAACAAGTCCTAAGATCTGCAGGGAGAGTCAGCAAGTTGGAGTCTCAGAATTGCTGATGGTGTGATTCCAGCCTAAAGACCTGCAGCCTCAAGACCCAGGAATTGCCAATGTTTCAGTTCAAGTTTGAAGTCAGGAAAAAGCCGAAGTCTCAGGTTAAAGTCAGTCAGGCAGAAGAAATTATCTCTTACTTAGAGATCAGCTTTTTCTCACTATTCAGGCCTTCAATTGATTAGATGAGGCCCACTTACATTGGGGAGGGCAATGTGCTTTACTCAGTACGCCAATTTAAATGTAAATGTTACCCAAATAAACACTCACAAAAATACCCAGAATAATGTTTGAACAAATATCTAGGTACTTCATGGCCAATCCAGTGTACTTATAAAATTACCCATTACAATATTCATATCTATTGAGTAATCACTGTATGGCACTTTTCTCAGGACTTTATGTATAGTAACTTATTGAATACTCATAACAAGCCTATGAATTCTTATTATTTTTTTCTCATCTGTTTTAAAAGTAAAGATCAGGTAATTTGACCAAGAGCAAAAAGCTGAAAAAAGTAGTGTTAGGATTTCAATTCCAGTTTTCACAAAGCTTGCATTCTTACAATCCAACACTGCTTCTCCTGATTGGGCAATTTTCGTTACAAAAGGAATTGTCAAAACTGTAGTATTCACTTCTGAATACTTCCCAGAATGAAAAAATGTGCTAACATTATGTTTGGACAATAGGTCTAAATTGGGATAATAAGTTGCATGTAGACTCGCCACAAATAAATTTTTGGTAAAAGAGCTATTCCATAACTATATAAGATTGCATGCCTTCTACTCCTCCTTGTAGTAAGAGTAAGAATTTTAAAATAAACACCCTCGCATTTGACTCAGTATGCAGAGATGACATGGCTAACTGAAAAATATGAATTCAAGGCAGGCTGATTAATTATAGAAGGGCGTGTAGGGCCAAACAAACACATAAACATTCTCAAGGACCACAACTAAAGCAGAGAGCTGGCACTTTGTAGCAAACATTAGGAGATCCTGAATTGAAAATCAACGGATAAAGATTCAGTGGTTAAGATGTACTTGCAGCATTGAATATACAAAGGCTAAGAACTTAATAGTAAAGACTTTAAAACAATGAAGTTGAATTCTAGTATTTAGGATATAAAGAAATAAAGGAATGTTGGATCCTCAAAATAGAATCTGCAATAATGAAAAAGGTATCGATTTCATACCTTTTTCATTATTGCAGATTCTATTTTGAGGATCCAACATTCCTTTATTTCTTTATATCCTAAATACTAGAATTCAACTTCATTGTTTTAAAGTCTTTACTATTAAGTTCTTAGCCTTTGTATATTCAATGCTGCAAGTACATCTTAACCACTGAATCTTTATCCGTTGATTTTCAATTCAGGATCTCCTAATGTTTGCTACAAAGTGCCAGCTCTCTGCTTTAGTTGTGGTCCTTGAGAATGTTTATGTGTTTGTTTGGCCCTACACGCCCTTCTATAATTAATCAGCCTGCCTTGAATTCATATTTTTCAGTTAGCCATGTCATCTCTGCATACTGAGTCAAATGCGAGGGTGTTTATTTTAAAATTCTTACTCTTACTACAAGGAGGAGTAGAAGGCATGCAGTCTTATATAGTTATGGAATAGCTCTTTTACCAAAAATTTATTTGTGGCGAGTCTACATGCAACTTATTATCCCAATTTAGACCTATTGTCCAAACATAATGTTAGCACATTTTTTCATTCTGGGAAGTATTCAGAAGTGAATACTACAGTTTTGACAATTCCTTTTGTAACGAAAATTGCCCAATCAGGAGAAGCAGTGTTGGATTGTAAGAATGCAAGCTTTGTGAAAACTGGAATTGAAATCCTAACACTACTTTTTTCAGCTTTTTGCTCTTGGTCAAATTACCTGATCTTTACTTTTAAAATAGATGAGAAAAAAATAATAAGAATTCATAGGCTTGTTATGAGTATTCAATAAGTTACTATACATAAAGTCCTGAGAAAAGTGCCATACAGTGATTACTCAATAGATATGAATATTGTAATGGGTAATTTTATAAGTACACTGGATTGGCCATGAAGTACCTAGATATTTGTTCAAACATTATTCTGGGTATTTTTGTGAGTGTTTATTTGGGTAACATTTACATTTAAATTGGCGTACTGAGTAAAGCACATTGCCCTCCCCAATGTAAGTGGGCCTCATCTAATCAATTGAAGGCCTGAATAGTGAGAAAAAGCTGATCTCTAAGTAAGAGATAATTTCTTCTGCCTGACTGACTTTAACCTGAGACTTCGGCTTTTTCCTGACTTCAAACTTGAACTGAAACATTGGCAATTCCTGGGTCTTGAGGCTGCAGGTCTTTAGGCTAGAATCACACCATCAGCAATTCTGAGACTCCAACTTGCTGACTCTCCCTGCAGATCTTAGGACTTGTTAGTCTCCATAATCTTGTGAGCTAATTCTTTATAATAAACAAGTACACATGCACACATCCTTAGTTTTTTTCTCTGGACAGCCCTGAATAATAGAAGCATTAAAGAGGCTATAACAAAATTGCTGAATAACAATCATATACGCTAGAGAAGAGAGATACATTCTTCAACTTTTCCACCTGTAACTTTCTTAGAAAAGGAGATTTGACACTGACGCTATACAAGTCCATTAACAAAATATTCTGTAGGGGATGTGACACATTAGCTTAGCATTAAAAATATGGAATATTATCATTTATGATTTGAGTTCTCAAACTTTTGATAATTATTCTGATGAGGATCATGATGATAATTATTATGGTTATGGAAATCAAAGCAATTGTTATAGACATAGTTTACCTTAATACAAAGCTACCATGGTTTGAATTCAGCTGTAAGGTATGGAACATTAAAAAGTCAAAGAAAATATGTGATTCTTAGCATCAAAGTTATTCAATGTAAAATAATAAAGCACAATTTAATCTGTCAGAATAGCAAAGCGTTTCCTTTTTCAAGTAACTACTGGTTTCAAATAGCATTATGTTAAATAGCTGGTTTCCTAGGTTTCGAGCAGCTATAATCTTAGAACTAATTTAACTTAAAAAAAAAGAAAACTTGTCTAAACCAAGAGCTAACATCAAATTTAATGTTGAAAAACTAAAAGCTATATCTAAGATCAACAACAAAATGAAGATGCTCCATCTCTCATCACTTCTATTTAACATAATACTAGAAGTCCTAACCAGAGCAATTAGTCAAGAGAAAGAAATAAAAGGCATCCCAATTAGAAGGAAGGTAGTGCAATTGTAGCTGTTTGCAGATGATATGATTTTATATATAAAAAGTCCTAAAGACTCCATAAAAATACTGTTAGAACTAATAAGAAAGTTCAGTAAAGTTTCGGGATACAAAACAACATATCAGTAGTGTTTTTACATGCTAAAAATGAACATTCTATAAAAGAAATTTAAAAAAACTTATGGTAGCTATAGAAATAAAGAGTATTTTACAGCATTACAGCATTGCAGCATGGTGACTATAGTTAATAATATTGTATTGTATACTTGAAATTTGCTAATAAAGTAGATCTTAAGTGTTTCACTACACACATGTACACAAAAAGTAACTATATCAGCTGATGAATATGTTAATTAGCTTGATTGTGTATACATCCATCTAAATTATTCTGATGTATACCTGAAACATATACAATTATTATTTGTCAATTATACCTCAATAAGTCTAGGGGGAACAAAACTTGATTAGGAAAATAATCGGAAATGCACATTAAAAAAACACATACACAAAAAAAATTACTTTTGCCTTATTTAAAAGGGGAAT
>NC_037680.1:62399178-62447776 GCF_003255815.1 Theropithecus gelada | reverse complement strand
AGAACTAGATGTACCATATGACCCAGCCATCCCATTACTGGGTATATGCCCAAAGGATTATAAATTATGCTGCTATAAAGACACATGCACACGTATGTTTATTGCAGCACTATTCACAATAGCAAAGACTTGGAATCAACCCAAATGTCCATCAGTGACAGATTGGATTAAGAAAATGTGGCACATATGCACCATGGAATACTATGCAGCCATCAAAAAGGATGAGTTTGTGTCCTTTGTAGGGACATGGATGCAGCTGGAAACCATCATTCTTAGCAAACTATCACAAGAACAGAAAACCAAACACCGCATGTTCTCACTCATAGGTGGGAACTGAACAATGAGATCACTTGGACTCAGGAAGGGGAACATCACACACCGGGGCCTATCATGGGGTGGGGGGAGGGGGAGGGATTGCATTGGGAGTTATACCTGATGTAAATGATGAGTTGATGGGTGCAGCACACCAACATGGCACAAGTATACATATGTAACAAACCTGCACGTTATGCACATGTACCCTACAACTTAAAGTATAATAATAATAAATAAATTTAAAAAAAAAAAAAGAAATCCTGTAGATCATAAGTTTGGGAGCAGCTTAGATGGCTGGTTTGGCTCAAGGTCTCGTAACTGTGTAGTCAAGCTGTGAGCTGGGCCTGAATTCTCCTCTAAATGCTTGGCTAGGGCAGAATTTGTTTCCAAAGTCACTTGCAAGATTTTTGGCAGACATCAGTTTTGTGTGGGCTGTTGGATTGATAATGTCAGTTCACCATTGGCTGTTGGCTCCATGGACCTTTCTGTAGGACACCTCACAACATGGTAGCTGGCTTCGCCCAGAGCAAATGATCTAAGACAAATTGAGGAAGAGTGCGCCTCAGACATATGACCTAATCTCAGAAGTAATATTACTTCTGATGTATTTTTAAAGAATGCTTTATTGAAATGATCTACACAATTTGCAAATATTTAATGCAATACATTTTGATGAATTTGAACATACGTATACATCCATGATATCATCACCACAATCAAGGTATTAAACATACCCATTACTTCCAGAAATTTATTTGTGTTCTGTTGTGTTTTCTTGTATGTGTCTCTCTGTGTGTATATATGTGTGTGTGTGATAAGAACACCATAACATGAGACCTATCTCCTTAACATATTTTAAACTGCACAATATTGTATTGTTATTTATAGTTACCATGCTGTAAAATATATTTCTATAACTTATTTGTCTTGTACAACTGAAACTTTATATCTGTTTAGAAACAATTTCCCATTTCCTCCTCCTCCATCTGCTAACAACCAGTATTCTATTTTCTGCTTGTCTGAATTTGACTATTTTAGATTCCTTATATAAGTGGGACTATGCAGCATTTGCCCTTCGGTGACTGGCTTATTTAACTTAGTGTTATATGCTCTAGGTCCATTCATGTTGTCCCAAATAGTAGAATTTACTTTTTTAAGGCTGAATAATATTCCACTGTATGTATACAACATTTTCTTTATTTATCTTTCGATGGATATTTGAACTGTTTCTGTACCTTGGCTATTGTGAATGATGCTGCAGTTAACAAGGGGTGCAGATATCTCTCCAAGATTTTGATTTCAATTATTTCATATATATATAATCAGAAGTAGAATTTCGGAATCATAAGGTAGATCTATTTTTAATTTTTTTTGGGAAAAATCTATACCATTTTCTATGTTATCTAAACCAGTTTACATTACACCTAATAGTGTCTAATGAATTACAATTTCTTTACATCTTCACTAGCACTTATCATTTTCATTGGAAATAAGTCACTGAATCCAGACCACACACAAGACGAGGGAATTATATACAGACTTGGATACCAAGAGGTAGAGATGATTGCGGTTCATCTCAGAAGCTGCCTTCCACAAGGTCCCCTGTAACTCCTAATGATTCATATCCCTCTTACATTTGAGATATACTGTCTCATTTCCAAGGACACTCAAAGTCTCATTTTACTATAGCATCAGCACAAACTCCAAAATCTTATTCTTTAAATGAGGTCCAGGTGTTGATAAGGCTTCTCAGGTGTAATGTCTTAAATACAACTATTTGAACCCAATTTATCTTGACCTGTGAAACTGAAGATATAAACTGTTTCCCTGTCACACACCTGCCATACAATGGTGGGATACACACAGGATAACCACTGTGGACATTCCTATTAAAAACCCTAAAACTAGGAGGCTCAAGTGAGTCACCGGTCCATAGAATTCCTGAAATTCAAGTGGACTACTGTTGAGAGTTTCTTAAATAGTCTCAAGGCCTGGGAATAAATCTCCATGGCTCTGAATTCTACCTTTTAGGCTCTTTTAAGTCATGTTTACTTTTGTATGAAATATGGCATATATTCACAGCTGAGCAGTACTCTCCACCTGCTTTGCATTTCCAATATTCAGTGGAATTTGTTCCCATTCTAATTGTTAGAATCTCATTTCTTCCCAATCAATGTCCTAACTTTAATACAAGAGAGCCTAACATGTTTAAGAGTTCATTGTGCTTGTGGTCAGCCACCCAAAAGATTAAACTTTGATTTTTAGAAATATTGGTCTTGTGGCTTCAGAAAGAGAGCTCTTTTTCTCCAGGTCATTCATAAAGGCTTTCATGTCTCTTATGTAAGGCCTTCAGCTAGGAATTTAAAGTAACAAGCTTATCATCATCTTTCCTTAAGCATTCCAGTGCAGTTAGATGCAACTAAACAAACAACCACATAATTCTCCTTATTTTAACTGTAATATTCTGTGGGGGCAAATGCATCATTACCCAGAGTCTTGCCTTTATTAGAAGCATCTTCGCATGATAATTTGAGTAACTGTTTTGCCACTGCATGCCATAGACTATCAGCGCTTTCCTTACCATTGGAAGCATAATCAATCTTTTTATATCAAATCAGATTAGAGAACTTATGTTCTATGGTTTGAATATGTCCCCTCCAAAATTAAGGTGTTGCTGATGTGATAGTATTGAGGTGGAACCTTTAAGAGGTAATTGAGCCATAAGAGCTCCTTCCTCACATATGGGATTAAAGTCTTTACTAAAGAAGCTTCACACAGTGTTCAGTCTCTTGCCCTTCCACTTTCCACATGAAGACACAGTGTCCCCCCATCCAGAGAGTAAAGCCCTCACCAAATAACTGAACCTGTCAGCACCTTTATCTTGGATTTTTCAGGATCCAGAACTGTGAGAAATCAATTTTTTCTTTGTAAACTACCCAATTTATGATATTTTTTGTTACATTAGCACAAAATGGACTAAGCCATTGTCTCATAAATCACAGAATCAATTTAGAGAACTCATCCTTAAGAGTCTGTTTTTCTGGAATCATTCCCAATGCTGAATTACGTGTCACTTGGGGTTCAATCAGAGAAGTGGAATCAATAGTAGATAATATAGATCGCTACTTACACCGTTATAATTCCCTAACCCAAAACTCCAAGGTCCACATGTCATTTTCCCCAAGTAACATCAGTTGTGTAAGAAACTTTATGTCCTTTGGTTAGGCTCAGGTAATCGATCCTGACTCTCCTCTCATGGTCAGTCAATTAATATCATCTAGCTTGTAATGTCCCTTGATCAAGGATACTCAGATTCAGCTGACAAATTTCTAGAATTTTGAATTTTGTGGAGAGAAAGATTGGGTCTCTAGCACCAAAGAGACCTCTAGCTAAATAAATTGGTCCATACTTTCCAGATCTCTGAATATTAATAACAAGGTGTAGTGCAGTCATGCCATGTTGAAACAATTTTTCTCTAACAGTGTTTACTATATTTAATTTGTATAAACTAAAATGAGTTTCTCTAAAGTCTCAAAAAACCAAAGATATCTTTCTGCCTATGCAAAGAATGTGCTAGAAGCTTCTTCAAATTGAGAAAGACCAAAGGTCTTTATTGTGTTTGGTAAAGAAGAAGAAGAAATATTGCTGCTTCCCTGGTCTTACTATTATCAAAATCTCTCACAGTTTCTCAGCAGCTTTTATGAAAACAAATTCAAAATAGTGGAAGAAGTGACTGACACACCAGATGTACAGATATTAATGCAAGGACACAGGAAATATAAAAAAGCAAGAAAATATGACACATCCTAAGGGATACAATAATTCTCCAGCAATAGATCCCAATAAAAAATAAATTGACACAATTCTGTGAAAAATAATTTAAATTATTGATTCTAAAGAAGGTCAGGGAGATTTAAGATAATTTTGAAAAACAATTCAAATAAATTGAAAAAACAATTCAGGATATAATAATAAATTAACTAAAAAATAGATATCATAAAAAAAAGAACCGAACAAAAATTCTGGAACTAAAGAATTTATTGAATAAATGCAAATAGGTACATCTAAAAGCTTCACCAATAGACTAGATCAAGTAGAATTAAGAATCTCGTAACTTGAAGACAGACAATTATAAGATAAAAGAATTAAAAAAATGAATAAAGCCTTTGTGATATATGGGACACCATACAGCAACAAAATGTTTGCACTATTGCAGTTCCAAAGAACAAAAGGAAAAGGAAAACGTTAGAAAACCTATTTAAGAAATAATAGGTGGAAACTTCCTAAGTTGAGCCGAATATTTAGACATCAAGATACAGAAGGCTCTGAGATCACCAAGCAGATATAATGCAAAAAGGTCTTCTTTATGGCACATTATAGTCAAACTATCTAAAGTCTAAGACAAAGGGAGAATTTTAAAAACTGGAAGAGTATAATGTCTATAAAGAAACTTACATTAGACTAATGGAAAATTGCTCAGCAGAAATCTTACAGGCCAGTAGAGAATGGAATAATATATTCGAAGTGCTGAAAGAAAATAAAAACCTGCCAACCCAGTGTAATATATGCATCAACATTAGCCTTCACAAATAAAGAAGAAATAAATTCTTTCCCAGACATGCAAAAGCTGAGAGAATTCATCAACACTAGGTCAATACTATGAGAAATACTCAAGAAACCCAGAAGTGAAAGGACGGCAATACGATCATGAAACCACACAAAGGTATAAAACTCGATGGTAAAGCATACACACAAACGAGAAAGAGAGGATTCAAATGGTACTACAGAGAAAACTACCAAAGCACAATGACAAAAAATGGCAGAAAAAGAAAGGAACAAAGAATACACGAAACAACCAAAAAACAACTAACAATATGACAGGAACAAAACCTGTTGTATCAATAATATCAGTAATAACTTTGAATGTAAATGGATTAAATTATCCATTTAAAAGATAGAGACTGAATGAATTTTAAAAATCATGATTCAAGTATATTCTGCATACAAGAAATGCACTTTACCTGTAAAGATACATATAGATTGAAAGTAAAGGGATGTAAAAAGATACTCCACACAAGCAGAAACCACAAGTGAGCATAAGTAGAGATGCTTATATCTGATAAAACATATTTAAGCCAAAAACAGTTAAAAAAAGACAAAAAAGGTTGTTATATAATGTTAAAGGAATTAATCTAGCAAGAGGATATGAGAATATGCACTCAACATGGAGCATGGAGATTCAGAAAGCAAATATTATTAAACTTAGAGAGATTCCAATACAATAATGATGGGGAATTTCAACATGCCACTCATAGCACTAGACAGATCACCTAGATACAAAATCAACATGGAAACATTGGATTTAAACTGGACTTTAGACCAAGTGAACCTAACAGAAATGTATAGAACATTATATTAAGCTGCTGCAGAATACACATTCTTCTTGTCAGCACATGGAACATTCTCAAGGATAAACCATATATTATGCTACAAAACAGGTCTCAATAAATTGTTAGAAATCAAAATCATATCAAGTGTCTTAAAGTATTTTCTCAAACCACAATAAGATGAACTAGAAATAAATACCAAAAATAACTTACAAAACTTTACAAATACATAGAAATTAAACAATATGTTCCTGAATGACCATTGGGTCTATGGAGAAATTAAGATAAACATTTGAAAAAAAAATGTCTTGACACAAATGAGATTAAACCACAACAGATCAAAACCTGGAGAATACAGCAAAAGCAGTACTAAAGTAGAAGTTTATAGTAACAAATACCTGCAGCAAAAAAGTAGAAATATTTCAAATAAACAATTTTACGATGTCCCTAAAAGAACTAGAAAAGTGAGAATGCATAAAACCTAAAATTATCAAAAGGAAAGAAACTGTAAAGATCAGAACAGATCAAAATAAAATATAGACTAGAAAACAATACAAAGCATCAAGGAAATGAGAAGTTGTGTCTTTGAAAATATAAATAAAACTGATAAATTCCCTCCCAGACTAACAAAGAAAAGGAAAGAGAACACCCAAATAAGCAAAATCAGAACTTTAAAAAGACGTTGCAACTGATTCCACAGAATTACAAAAAATTATCAGAGACTAGATGCCAGGTATGAGGCTATGAATCAGAGGCTATCTGCTAGATGAAAAACTATATGCTAACAAACTGAAAATCCAGAGGCAATAATTTCTGGAAATCTATAACCTACCAAGATTGAATCAAAAAGAAATAGGAAACATAAATATACCAATAATAAGTAACAAGACTGAATCTGTAATAAAATGTCTCCCAATAAAGAAAAGTCTAGGATCTGATGAATTCACTGCATAATCCTACAAAACATATAAGAAAGAACTATTACAAATCTTCTGCAAACTATTCCAATAAAATTGAAGAGAAGGAAATACTTCCTAACTTATTCTACAAGTCTAGCAAAACCTTAATAACAAAAGCAGATAAGTACGCAACAATGACAACAAAAACTACAGGTGACTATCCCTGATACACATAGATGCAAAAATTCTCAATGAAATACTAGCAGTCTGAGTTTAGCAGTGCATCAAAAAGACTATACACCATGATAAAGTAGCACTTATCCCAGGAATGCAAGAATGATTTACCATATGCAAATCAATAAACATGATACATCACATAAATAAAATAAGGTCAAACACCATATGATTATCTCAACAGATGCAGAAAAAGTGATAAAATTTAATATCCCTTCATGATAAATACTCTCCACAAACTAGTCGTAGTCAATATATTAAAGGCTACATATGGCAAACCAAACAGCATTATACTGAAATCGGGAGAAGTTGAAAGCTTTTCTTCTAAATACTGGAACAAGACAAGGTGCCTGCTTTCACCACTACTATTCAACATTGTACTGGAAGTCCTATTCAGAATAATCATGCAATAAATAAAACAAAAGACAACCAAATTGGAAAGAAGAAAGTCAAATTGTGCCCTTTTGTAGATGACATGATTTGAAATTTAGAAATGGATCCCACCAAAATCTCTTAGAGCTGATAAGCAAATTTGGTAAAGTTTCAGAATATGAAATCAGCATATGAAAATCAATAACATTTCTATGTATCAATAATGAATTAGCTGAAAAAGAGATTAAGAAGGAATTCAATTTACAATAGTTGCAGAAAAACACTTAGGAAATCATTTAACCAAGGGAGTAAAAGCTCACTACAAGAAAAACTACAAAACATTGATGAAAGAAATTGGAGAGGACACAAACAAATGAAACAAAATTTCATGCTCATAGATCATAAGAATTAATATCATTATAATAACCGTACTACCCAAAGCAATATATACATATATACAATTAAATCTCTACATAGTTCAATGTTATTTTTCACAAAAATAGAAAAACTATAAAATTCATATGAAACCAAAAAAGAGTCAGAATATTCAAACTAATTGTAAGCAAAATGAACAAAGCTGGAGGCATCACACTACTTGACTTCAATATATATTACAAGGGTCTGGGCCTGGTGGCCCATGCCTGTAATCCTAGCACTTTGAGAGGCTTAAGTGGCAGGATTGCTTAAGCCCAGGACCTCATGATCAAGCAATATGGTAGGAACTCTTCTTTACAAAAAAATTTAAAATAATTAGCCATTTGTGGTGGCATGCACATTTAGTCCCAGCTACTTGAGAAGCTGAAGTGGATCACTTGACCCCTGGGAGCTCCAGGATACAGTGAGCTGAGACTCTGCCACTGCACTCTAGCCTCTGTGACAGAGTGAGAGCCTGTCTCAAACACACACAAGCACACACACAAGCCCGCACGCATGCGCGCACACACACACACGCACACACGTATATATAACAAGGCTATAGTAACCAGAACAACATGGTGTTGGTATGAAAATAGAAACACAGACAGAGGGAACAGAATAGAGTACCCGAGAATAAATCCACATAGTTATAGCTAATTGTTTTTCAACAAGGCACCAAGAACATACACTGGGGAAAGCACATTCTCTCCAACAACTGGTGCTGGGAACATTGGATATCCATATGCAGAAGAATAAAACTGATGGTCTGGGCAACGATTTTATGGCTAAGACCTCAAAAGCACAGACAACTAAAACAAAAATAAACAAACAGGTCTATATTAAACTAAAAGGCTTCTACATAGCAGATGAAACAACAGAGTGAAGAGGCAACCTGTTGAAAAGGAGAAAATATCTGTAAACTATTGATCCAAACCAAAGACTAACATCCAGAATATACAAGAAACTCAAACAACTCAACAATATAGAAACAAACAATTTCATTAAAAAGTGGGCAAAAAAATAAATACATAATTTTCAAAAGAGGATGACGAATATTTAACAGTATTTGAAAAAATGATCAAAAAATGATCAATATCAAAGCATCAGAGAAATGCATACAGTTGACCATAGTTAACAATACTATACTATATATTTCCAAATAACTGGAAGAAATGATTTTGAACCTTCTTACTACAAAAAAATGACAAATGCCTGAAATAATAGATAAGCCAATCACCCTAATTTATTACAAATTGTATTCAGATTTTAAAAATTACATTGTACCTCATAAACATGTGCAATATTGTGTGTCTAATTAAAATAAATTTAAAAATCCTGCCAATCTTATAACATTTGCATAAAAGTCTATTTCAGATAATGATATATAGAGATATCTGAAGCTGACAAAACTCTAGCGTTCAAAGTAGATACAATCAAATGTGGAGATCTGCTTGTAGAAAGATCTCTCAACCTGGCGTCCAGAAGAAAACCTATACGATCCACTCAGGAGAGTTAGTTCATACTTTTATTGCACTCTTAAAAGCATTTGTGAGCCCAGAAATTATTAAAAACCACAGATTTAGTGCATTCTATCTTGGTGTTACAACCACAAATAGACAATGTAAGTTTCTGGATGTTAATCAGATTACATGAACACTGGAGTCGGTGCTGGAACAAATTAGAGAATATTGAAAGGAGACTGGTTAACAACAAAGACTCTAAAATTGTGTAATACAATTGATAAGGAACACAAAGGAGAGACAGGACCCACAGACATTTGGCCTAGTGCACACGTTTTGGGAGACAAGCAGCGGTTTTCCAATTTATGTTAGAGTCTATTTCTGCCTTTCTCCCTAAAATGTGAATATAATATAAAATTTAGAGAAATGAGAAAAATGTTTTATTAGAATGAAAGGGAATTAGTATAGGTGTCTTACAGGAGTTAGACATTATCTACCTAGTAATATTAATGTCATCATGAGTGAAAAATATTTAAACGGATGATGAATTGACTTGTGCTTCAATTTGGCCTTTGGTTACAGTTATGGGCAAAATTCACTCTCAAGCAGTGAAGGCGTAGATGCAGGCCACTGAGCTGCATGATTAGATCTTGATATATAAGACAGGAGGTTGTCTTTTTGAAAATGACTCTGGAAACATTGAGCAAATACACTGATTTTTTAATGTTTTTATTTCCATAAGATTGTAAATGAATATATGCAGTCATCATGATGAAAGGAGGTGTTTTATTTTTTAATTATTTGTATATTTCCACCCCCAAATTAGAATCATGCATCTTTTCTTTGACTAACAAGTTTTTCCCCTCTGCTTGCTCTAATTTTGGATTTATTTTCAGAGAACTTGAAATTCATTTTTGAAACATCAATTAGTGTTCATACTAGTTACATACTAGGACTAGCAAAAACATAGCTTGATTTTTTTTCATATTTTATGGCATATGTTAAGAATTTAATACTATCTCAAATATTAGAACATATTTTAAAGTGAAATAGTCACAGATTTTTTTTTCAAAGACATCCACCCATATATTTCTATACTATCTTTAATTACTGAGGTAGAAGCAACATCCAAGAAAATCAACAAATTTTTAATTGTACATTTTATGAGCTCTGCCACTTTCCCATCATCTCAGAAATCCTTGTTGTTTTTTCTTTCCACCCAATATCCTTACCTCATCCAAAGCAGTCAGTATTCTGACTTTTAGCAGCTTAGCTGAGTTTTTCTGTTTATAGAAATTCATGCAAATGCATTTATATCGTATGTGTTCTAATTGGACTTAACACAATGTTTTTCAGATTCATCTAGGTTGTTACATGGATCAATGGTTTATTTATTTTTATTTCCAATAAATATTACATTATATGAGTATGCTTCAAATGTTTTTTCCTTTGTTATTGTTTGCTTGTTTTCTGAGATAGAGTCTCACTCTGTCACCCAGGCTGGAGGGCAGTGGCACCGTCTCAGCTCACTGCAACCTCTGCCCCTTCCGGATTCAAGTGATTCACCTGCCTCAGCCTCCCGAGTAGCTGGGACTACAGATGCATGCCACCTCGCTCGGCTAACTTTCGTATTTTTAGTAGAGTCAAGGTTTCGCCATGTTGTCCAGGCTGGTCTCGAACTCCTGACAAGTGATCTGCCCACCTTGGCCACTCAAAGTGCTGGGATTACAGGTATGAGCCACTGTCCCCGGCTGTATTTCAAATGTTTTATCTATTCATTTATTAATGGGCATTTGGATTGTATTCAGAATCATAAAAATCAATTTTACTGAGGTATAATGTACATAAAAAGAGCAGATTTTAAGAATACAATTTGGTGAGTCTTGACAAATATATGCATATCTGGAGCCACAATATAAATTAAGATAAAAATTACTTCTGTAATCATTGGAAGCTTCTTCTGATACTTTGCCTTCAATGCCTTGGCCTCCAGTAACGACTGATCTGATTTTTATCACCATAGCTTAGATTTCCTAATTCTGGAACTACATATAATATTGAATCATAAAATATTTTCTCTCTTTTTTCAGCATTGTTAGCTTTGTTTTTTTTAAAAAAATTTTATCATATATACATTTATATATAAATTAATCATATATAAATTATATATAAATTAATCATATATAAATGTATATATTTTGATTTTTCCATGTTGCATGAATTAGTATTTTATACCATTTGCTACTGAGTAGTACTAAAATATAAGAATATGCCAAAAGTTTTGCATCCATTCACCTGTTGATGTGTACTTGTGTTGTTTCCAGTTTTTAACCATTATGAATAAAACTGCTATGAATATTATTTTACAAATCTTTTTGTGAGCATATACATCCATTGCTCTTGGGTAAATACATATTAGTGCTATTGTTCCGTCATAGCATAAATCTATTTTAAACTATATAACAGTTTTCCAAAGTAGTTTTGTCAGTTTACATACTTGAAATATAGATAATTATAGTGTTTCTACCTTCTTGGCAGCACTAAATACACTTTTATTTCCACCATTTTAGTGGATATAAAGTGGTAAAAACTGGTTTTTATTTTTACTTCCTTGATAAATAATAATAACTAGTCAATGCTTAAAAAGTTTGACATATATTCTTTTAATTGATTTGCTTGTATTTTATACTCAAAATAACTGTATAATACAGTTACTGAAAGTAGTGATGATTAGACACATTAAAAAAAACCTCAGATGATTGTATTATCAGCTCCAACTCTTTCGACTTCCCACTTTATAAGTAAACTTCCAGCTTTTTCAAGGCAAAGCACTATACTTATTATAGTAATGCATTTCTTAATCATGTAACATGTAAAACTATGTTGCTTTTTATACGGATCAACATCATGATCACTAACAAAGTTTTTGAGTGTTGTTCCTGTAACTCCATTTAGCCATAATTCCTATAAATTTGTAGTGGGATTTTGCATAGCATGGCTATTTATATATGAACACATATGTCTCATTTTAGCAGAACTCGTTTTATCTTTTTATTATTGACGCATCTAAAACATTTTTCTTTCTTTTTGCTTTCATCAATTTTACTATGGAGAATTAGGTATTTTTGACATTTTTCTTCCAGTTTGGTGTTCCCAGTGCTCATAGAATATATAGATTGAAGCCTTTTATTAGAATTAGAAGTTCTCAGTGATAAACTCTTTTAAGTATTTATTCTGCCACATTCCTTCTCTCCCCCTTGTCACCATCTCAACTGTACTTTATGTTACACTTTTCTACCATATGCTGTGTATTCCTTTTGCTTTTTTCTATATTTCTCTCTCTCTTTTTTTTTTTCTGAGAGTTTAGAAACTGAGTTTCGCCAGTATCTAACTTAACAGTTTACTTACTCTTATTGTCTACTTGTAAGTTCAATTTTCCTGTAACAGCTTTTTGCATAAGGGGAAAAAGCAGATAAGTCCCTCCCTCCCAGAAACTATGTGGAGACAACTAACCCTAAAAGGGTCAAATATCGTACTTTCTGTTTTTCACTTAACTATACTTATTAGAGACCTTTATGCTTGTTCACTAATTATCTGTCCCTGCCAAATCTTCAAGCAGCACACCTTGCCAGCTCAAATGTCCATGGGGGTTGTGGTGGCTCCTGTGGCTAGGATTCCAGAAGTCTGTGGTGAGAATGAGCCATTTCGTTTTTATTTAACTCACCTCTTCCCCAGTAGCCCATCAGGGCCAGGAATTGGTGCTCTGCAACCCCATTCAGGATTCCAATCTTCCCCCTTTAGCCTAGAGTCTGCATCCTCCCTCAGTCCCCCAATGCTGTCCACTTTTAATGCCTTCCTTCCAAAGATCTGTGTGGAGTGTTCCAGTCTTCTTGATGGTCTGGTCTCTCAGTGGGAGAAGCTCTTCCTGACTGCACCTAGTTTGCCATCTTTACCATGGCTCAAACACTCTTGATTAAATTTCAGAAAATGTCCTCTTTCAACTTCAGATTCAGGAAATCCTGGTTGAATTATATTACCAAATATTTGTTTTCTCCAGTTGTTCTTTTCCTTTGGAAACTCCAAGTATGCCTATGTTGGCTATCTTTTCCCTGCTCGTCTATCAATTTCTTACCAGTAGCTTTTAATCTGTATTTTTGTTTCAGTTTACTAATTTAGTATTTCTATCCTTTCTGTTCCTTATATTGCTATTTACCAGGTCTATATATCCTGTGTTCTTTAAAAATTTATCTTTATTTTTGCGAATGTTTTATTTTTCTAAGAAACTAAAGTTTGCCTATTTCTCACTCAACAGTTTGCTTACTGCTATTATCTGCTTCTAAGTTCAATTTTCCTGTGCCAGCTTCTTTTTGCACAAGAGGAGATGGCAAGTAAATCTCTCCCAGAAACTTTGTGGAGGCTACTATTCTCTTTAAATATGGTTCATCTAGACAGTCAAGCTTGATTTTCTGAACCCAATTATGTTCCAGGGAGCTTCCAATGCTCTCTAGTTCCTTCACTGATTGCTGTCACCAAAATTCCTAGCCCCTGCCTTGTAAGATCTCTCTCTCTTATGTATGTATGTATGTATGTATGTATGTATTTATGTATGTATGCATGTTTGTATGTATTTATTTATTGAGACACGATATCGCTCTGTGATATGGGTATCCCCATCCAAATCTTATGTTTAATTGTAATCCCCAGTGTTGGAGGTGGGTCTGGTAGGAGGTGATTGGGTCACGGGTGTGGATCTTCTATGAATGGTGTAGCGCCATCCCTTTGTTGCTGTTCCAGTGATAGAGTTCTCATGATATCTGGTTGTTTAAAAGTGCGTGGCACCTCCCCACTCCCTCCCTTCCCCCTGCTTCAGCCATGTGAAATGCTTACTCCCCCTTTGCCCTCTGCCATGATTGAAAGCTTCCTTAGGTCTCGCCAGTCATGTTTCCTGTACAGCTTGTGGAACTATGAGCCAATTAAACCTCATTTGTTTATAAATTACCCAGTCTCAGGTATGTCTTTATAGCAATGTGAGAACAGACTAATACAATCTGTCACCCAGGCTGGACTACAATGGTGCAATGACTGCTCACTGCAGCCTTAATCTCCCAGGGCTCAAGTGGTCCTCCCACCTCAGGCTCTTGAGTAGCTGAGACTACAGGTGCATGCCAGCACATGTGACTAATTTTGCATTTTTTGTAGAGATGTGGTTTTGCCATGTTGTCCAGGCTGGTCTTGAACTCTGGGATCAAGCAATCCTCCAGCCGCAGACTGTCAAAAAGTGTAGGGATTATAGGCATGAGTCCCCACAGCTGGCCCCTCTCTCTTTTAGAAGACATTTATTCCTCATACTTCATGTGATCTGTCGCCTTCCTGTTACTGAGCTATTTTTATACCTTCTTTTTACACCTTCATATATACTTATGTGCTGTGCAAATGCCACACATGACTCAAACCCGTGTTTCCTTTTGATTTCAGACATCTACTATTCAGTGCCTCATTGTCTTTCCCTATTCTATTCTGTCACTGTCACTGCTACTTCTTAATAATTCTAAAGTTCTCTATTGTAGCTGCCAGCAGAGAGAATTTTAGGATTTCCTTTCAGCATTTACTAGGCACAAGTGTGTTTTTTCCTGAGAAAGAAGTGTTTCTTTTGTGTGTGAATGTGTGATCATTGTTAACTGTTGTTTTATGTGCACACATCAATATATTGAATAGGAAACCAAACATCTAACCTGCTATGTTGCTCATACCACCGACAACTTTTTAAAATTTTGTCTATATCACAAATTGTTGGGGAAAGCTGGGGAAAATGCCATGAATCATCTGAAAGTTTTGATTAGGTTATACTTTATAAGATACTTTCTCTCTTCATCTATTGGGTCCTTTCCCCTGGGTGCCATATTTGCCCATAGGTATTTGGTGCCACATTTTCATGTGTGTAAGTAGGAGCTTTCATTGCTCCCACAGTTTTTTTGAGTAGAAATTTATTTATCTAGGCTCAACGGACTTGAGTTAGTGGCTACGGAGCTGCTTTCTGCTCAACCTTTTTTCTCCTGTTCATCACATTTCCATTCACATTTCTAGTTTATACAACTAGATATCAAAAAACTAAGAAGCGTATATCCCACTTTATTCTTCCTTCCTAGCTATAATGCAGTATAAAAAGGGAAATATATGGTAATCACTTAACTTTCTTCTGCAGCAAGCCTAGAACTTACATTTTTAAAACGATTTTGTTGTTTGAATGGATTAGGGACATGCCAATTTCTTTTAGACAATTCTGCACTGTACATGAGATCTGTAATGCATTTATATGTCACGTTTTGTTATTTTCCAATGGTTGGTATCAAAATATTTTCTATGTGACACTTACTCACATATTAACTCTTTCTGTCTTCCTAATTGATTTCAGTGAGAAGCATGGGGTAAAAACATGACTACCAAGCTATTTTAATCTTCTAATCCATTTAATCTATACTCAGTGCACATGCACTAATTATGGACTATGAAAAATTACTACATAAAAGATTCTTGTTACATTTTCAGAATCATAATTTTAAAAGAGTTTGTAATAGTCTAAATATGTATGTTGGTTAAAATGTTGTAGTACTTAATACAAAAACAAAAGAAAGTATGTGAAACTGCTTTATTTCATATATAGTTTTTACTTGTTAGTACATTTCTTGGAAGCCTAGTAAATTTACTTATTATCTGATGATGGGTCATAAGCATTCACCTTTTTGTAGGGAAAATGAAAAGACGAAAAGGACTGGATAGCAGAAAAAGAAGGAAAAAAATAAAAAGGATAGAAAAGAAAAGCTACAAAAAGCAGATATGATAGGCAACAGAGAAACCAAACTGAGGACTGTCAAAAGTTTATCACAGCATACATCATGTTCTCCCTCTCTGTGCCAGTCACGCAGACTTTTTTTATTCTTTTGAATGTGTCATATTTTTCAGAGGGCCCTTGTCTACATTGTTTTCTCTGCCCAAAGCATTTTTATCATTCTTTTAATCTTACTCTTCAAAACTCAACTCAATATCACATCCTCAAGGAAAATTTTTGGGGAGTTCTCCTGTTTTGTGTGCTAATCTTTTCTAAGATCATTATTTCATAGCAATTATAATGCTTGGTTATTTTTATTTTTATTTGTGTGATTGGTTGACTGTCAATCACACTAGACCCTAAAATCTATGAATAAATGAGCCATGTTTTATTTTTCACAGCATTATATTCTCAATATCTTACTTAGCATATCGTACATAGTCAATAAAAAGATTGAATTAATAAGAAAAAAGATCCACAAACTGATGCCAATGTCTGTATCTGATATAATCTCAATAATTTTTCAAGGCGGCTTCTGAAATGTTGACTATAAAGATAAATAAATGTTTAAATTTGGAAATATTTTTCTCACAGTTGTGGCAGGCATCAAGGAATGGCCTAGGAGAAATTACTCTAGTTAACTCCGGTAAGATTTCTCTAATAAATATCCACAAGTTTCTGGGCTTAGATAACCTGAGAATGCTTGGGGAAGGGAGAAAACATAACAATTTGAATTACAAAGTGGATTAGATCATTGGGAAATTCATGGCCCAGTGGGTACACGCAGAAGAGAACTTCAGGACCTCAGCAAGAGGGTTATTTTGTTATTTATTTGCGCCAAAGCATTTTACATTCAGACTAAGTATTTATTTAGCCCTGGGAGAAAAATTAATCATTTTCAAGAGTGGGTTAGGGATTTAGGACACCTGCAAGGAAACTCATTCTACCAGGAGTGGAACATAATTTGTGATAAAGTAGTATAGACCTAAGATCAGAAGGCATACTTTGTGAAAACAAATGGGTCTAAGAGACCTTTGCCCGCCATCTGTGGCACATGATGTCTTATTGTAATCTGAGGGTCATTTCAGGGAACATTCCACTTTGGGTTTTTCCTCTTTGTAAAAAATAGAAATTTTCCATGAGATAAATAAATGGTGAGTGCTTCTTCTCCTCATTAGGTATTTTAGTCTGTTTGAATTACTGTAACAAAATGCTATAGACTAGGTTGCTTATAAAAAAAAAAATTTAGGCCTGGCGCGGTGGTGGCTCACACCTGTAATTCCAGCACTGTGGAAGGCCGAGGCGGGCAGATCACGAGGTCAGGAGATCCAGACCATCCTGGCTAACACGGTGAAACCCCGTCTCTACTAAAAATACAAAAAATTAGCTGGGCGTGGTGGCGGGCGTCTGGAGTCCCAGCCACTTGGGAGGCTGAGGCAGGAGAATGGCGTGAAGCCTGGAGGCGGAGCTTGTGGTGAGCCGAGATCCTGCCGCGGCATGCCAGCCGAGGCAAAAAATGGTTCCTCACAGTACTGGAAGATTTGAAGTCAAAGATAAAGGCACCAATAGATTTGACATCTGGCGAGGGCCTGCTTTCTCATAAATCACCCTCTTTTACTGCTACCTCACATGGCAGAGGAATGAGGAGATCCTCTTGGATGTCTTTTATGAGGGCACTAATCCCCTTCGGGAGACAATGCCCCATGACCTAATCACTTTATAAGCCTCCACCTTCTGATATATAACTTTGGAGTTAAGAATTTCAACACATGAATTTTCAGGGGACATAAACTCCTTATGCACCATAGCACCAAATTTGAACTCTAATTGAGATGAGAAGCAAAATTTTACAGAGGAGACAGAGCTATTTATCTAGTATGTAGTGTTTTGATATCTAAAATAAGATGAAAGTTTAAAATTTTCTAAGCATGCTCAAGTTATTATCTTTAGCATGAAAGGAAAAGGAGCTAATTCAGTGGTCATCTGGCTGCTCTGACTTCTATTGATATGGCTGTTAATGAGCATGTGCCTTGATTATGACCACTAGATAATGAAAACTCATTACAATAGGGATTGTTTAGCAATGGAAAGTACACAGCCTTTAAACTCATAAGACACGGTTAAGTCTGGACTTTACCGTTTATTAGTTGAGTGGCCTTTGGAAAATCATTTAGCCACCCAAACCTTCATTTTATCTATAAAATAGAACTGTAAATGTTTATCTACTAATAGACCTATCCATATGATAAAAAGGTACTCTATAAACATTATAAATTATAAGCTCTAAGATTACATTGTAAGTATACAGCAGTAAAAATGTTAGTTAATGCTTCAGTAAAGTACTCCATTAGCTTGATAATAAAAGTGGACAAAAATTAGCAACTGTTTCTTGCTTTGTACGTGTACTAGTTACATACAGGCACTCTTTATATGAGGATTTTTGTAATATAGGACTGTGAATGTCAATTACATAATAATAATTCTATATTTCTGCTGCTTTCTGCATTTGAACCTTCTGAACACTAGTAACTTAGTATCAAAGAATTCAAACTTAAAAGGCCATAAAGCCAATTCACAAAGTTAACGTGATGCTTGCCCATTCACCTTCCTCCCTTCCTCCCTTCCTCCCCCTCTTCCTCCCTTCCTGTCTTCCTCTCTTCCTTCCTTCTTTTCTCCCTCCTGTCCTCTCTCTCCTTCCTTCCTTTTTTGCTTTCACCTCCTCTCTCTCCTTTTTCCATAATCTACTCACTAGCTACTGGTATATATAAAAACATTATACAGTTTTCAGTAGAGGAAAAGAGTGAATATCTTTTACTTTCAAGTACTGGTATTATATGTGAATAGTCTATAAGTGGAAATATGAATACTTAAATGTACATACCTATGAGTATGAAAAAGGGAAAATTGATTAATTCTACCATATTATTTTATAACGCTATCATTTGTGTCAATATTGCCTATTTATATATCCTTTTTTTATTAGATAATATTATTTGTTCCTTTTTTTCTTAAATACAGGAATTAGAAACTAAACAGTGTAGGATAATCTATATAATAACAGTCTAATTTTCCTATATTCTATAATTATGATTATTTCTCATCTTTAAATATATTCCTTCTTATATTATCCTAGTGAATAAATGCTTATGTAATAGTAAAATGTAGGGAAGATCTTATGTAGCTTTCAACCACATAATTTGAGGCTGGGTGTCCTGAGCTATGCCTGAAATCCCAGCAGTTTGGAGACTGAGACAGGAGGATCACTTGAGCCCAGGAGTTTGAGACCAGACTGGGCAACATAGTGAGGCCTCATGTGTTGTGGTTTTCTTTTAAGAAAAAAAGAAAATAATAATAATTTAAATATGTTGAAAAATTTCAAAATATTTGTTACAGCAAATGTTCAATGTAAAGAGGTAAAAGTACAATATTGTTGAAAATTTTGGGAAAAAAGCAACCAACCATTTCTCTAAACTCATTTAGCATGTATTTTGAAAAATTATGAATTGGTATTCTTCTTACCAGATCTGATTTCTGTCGTACAAACTGCATAGCATCTACTGTGATCGTTTGCTTCAGAAAATGTTATTTGAGTGGTAATTTATATAACATTATGGTATAAAAGCACTGGACTAAAGAAAATGTATGATCTAGTCCTAGTTCAGGCAGTTTTTAGCTTCACTAAACTTGAACACATCAATTACCTTTTTATATCTCACCTATCCTAGATAGAAAATTGAAAAATAAGAACTAAATTACAGAGATTTCTAGAAATTACATTATGTGGATATGCAAAATATTTTTGAATAAAGTAATGTAAGATTTTTTTAGCCTGTTCCTCTTTTCTTTGTTCATGTTACCATTTTAGCCAGCAATACTTTCTCCATTCTCGTTAAGAATAAAATATGAAGACTATCAGTGATACTGTCTTAAAGAATTATGACTCCTATGGAATATGCACTAATCATTAGCATTTAATCATCAAATCTCACCTCCAAAATTTATTTTAAGCACTATGGGACCTAATATGTTTGCTCAACTATTATTCCTTTCTGATAACACCAAAATATAAGGGTCATGAGGGCAGGAGTCACATCTATTTTGATCATCACTGTTTGTACCTAGCCTAGTGTTGGTAGATGCTTAAAAATGTTATTGATTTTATAATGAATGATTGAAACACAATTTAATTGATTGAAATTCAAAGTGTGGTATTGCAGAGGGAAAAAAATCTTTCTTAGAGATATGAATTACCAACTTTTCAAATCTGGCTGGACCCTTTTATGTTTGAACAGCATTGCCAGCAGCTTCACATCTGTTGGGAATTAGGGCCAAAAAGGTCCCATTGGTCTCAACGCATGTTGCTTTTAATTCTGCTTCAATGTTTCTGAATCCTTAAGTATGTCAAGAAGGAGATGGCATGCACTTGGTCTCCTCATTAACTCCATCTGTTACCAATATAAAACAGTATAAGCCATGTTAAGTACTGGGGACCTAGTGCTACAGACAAATTTGTGAGCCAAAAGGCAATTTCTGAGCCTGTTTTTTTCACTTGAATAATCAACATAATTTTTGTTCCTGGACTACATATGATTATTCCCCTAAAGAGTTTATTTCCTGGTTGCCATCTTACTTTCTTCATGTGACTCAATTATAGGTGGATATCAAACTTATGGTTCCTAACTCATTTTCTTACTTACCTTTAAGTGGACACAAAGTGCTTATGGTTTTTGAGCATTTATAGTGTTTTGTTTCATTTCATTTTTTAATGCTTTTTCTAATCAGGATCTGTCAGAAGACAGAGAATGTAAATCTAAAGATACGACATTTCTCTTTGTGTAAATCCATTTCTCTTTAAATGCTAAATAAATAACGAAAATAAATTTCAAGCATTTAATATGATTTTCTCCCTAGGCATGTGACTTTATTTTTTCCTGCATCCCACTTTTTTTTTCTGAAATTAAATCCTAGATGTAAAATGCTATAAAACTTGCAGGATACACTTTACCCCAAAAACTATATTTGAGATGCCCCAGAGATCACAAATATATATGCTTTCTTTTTCTTTTTCTTTTTTTTTTTTTTTTGAGACGGAGTCTCGCTCTGTCGCCCAGGCTGGAGTGCAGTGGCCGGATCTCAGCTCACTGCAAGCTCCGCCTCCCGGGTTCACGCCATTCTCCTGCCTCAGCCTCCAGAGTAGCTGGGACTACAGGCGCCCGCCACCTCGCCCAGCTAGTTTTTTGTATTTCTTAATAGAGACGGGGTTTCACCGTGTTAGCCAGAATGGTCTCGATCTCCTGACCTCGTGATCCTCCTGACCTCGTGATCCCAAAGTGCTGGGATTACAGGCTTGAGCCACCGCGCCCGGCCGATATATATGCTTTCATCTTACCAAAAAGGAGATGCTGAAAATAATTAAGTTTATTTGATATGTTATTAATGAAGAGTTGCATAGGAAGAAAGATCACATCAGAATACATGGTTAACATCCTTTAGGTTAAATTTCTATGGGTAACATGCTACTATTATAAATATTTTAGAAACTGTGCTATATGAATAGTGCCTAAAAATTTGTCAGTGCTCTAGCTGTCCAGGATATGTTTCTATTTATAGGACTCCTGATGGATGTATTACCTGATATCAGACATCAATAGTATAATATTATTGGTCATTTTAGCTGTTTATTTTAACGTTAACGTGGATGCTACTTTACTTCTTTAATTTGAATTTTGCATCTTCTTGATTAGTGTTCCACAGTTCTCCAATTTATGTCACTTACCTGTTTAGGTTTATTAATATACACATATTTAGGACTTACGCTAGACTTACTGAATCTTTTTAACTGATATCCTTGACGTATTATCAGTATATTCTAACTATATCCATGGTATATTCATGGCATATTATGTCTTGGGAATATTATATCTGAAAATTTTTTGTTCATCTATTTTTTATAAATAAGATGTAATATATACTTTTCTTTAAAAATACGGTTATCTTTATTTTTATAGATATATAAAAATAAATAAAATACTTTGGGATTGATTTTAATATCTTTTTTGCATGTAATAGGAACAATCAGATTTTGTTTAAGTTGCACTGTTCTTCATATGAACTCTTATCAGTTTTTTCATTTTTGAAAATCATCAGGTATAAGATAACAACAGCCATTTTAAGTCTTTTGTAATCTACCAGTAGCTTTTGTTTTACACTGTTTCCCTGAAAGCAATTGCCATCAGCTACTGGCTATGGTGCTTTGTCTTAAACAAAGAAGGACTGTCTCAGAGTTCAGTGGAAAAGGACTATGTCAGGTATTTTTAGGTACCAGCTTCTGATGGTATCACTTAAATAAATTTGTAACTCTATGTTTAAACTGAGTCACAAATTCCAGAATTCTAGTCAAGAAGCAGATGGGTTCCTGAGACCACTAAATTCAAAATGGAGCAAAAAGAATTAATTACATGACATAAATGACTCGATGAGGGATGACTTTGGTTTTTATTTGGAATATTGCTGGGGTTTTAACGTTCTATTTTTGTATATATAGGGAATATATTTCTCCTCTTAAGATATCTATAACTCATAACAGTCTAATAGACCATGCTTTTGTAAAGAGAAATAAAATAATCTGTCTTCTTTTCTCTGCTTGGCTTCTCCAGGTTTTGAACGCCCTCATTTTCTTATTCTCATAACCTTGTAATTATGTGCATAGATTCAATAGGAAGCTATATTCCTTGTTACCAGGGCATAATTGGAAACTTCAGTTATTCCTAAATTTAACTTTATGAAGCCCATGCTTATAAAATCCTCTTGGAAAAACTAACTCAGTTCTTGGGTTATAGGGTTCAGAGTCATGATAGACAGAATAATGCCCTCTGTACCCAAAGATGCTCACCTTCTGACCCCTAGAACCTGTGAATATGTTACCTCACATGACAAAAGACATCTTGCAGATACGCTTAAGGTTAAAGATCTTGAGATGGGGACATTATTCTGGATGATCTAGGTAGGCCTCATCTGATCACATGAGTCCTCCAAAGTGAAAAATCTTTCCAGGGTGTGGCTAAAGACAGAACAGAGAGAGAGAACAGGGCAGACTTAAAGCATGAGAAGATGGGGCCTGCTGTTGCTGGCTTTGAAAGTGGAGGATTCTCATCCTTTTAGGTGAGATAATCAGCTAATGGGGCATGCCAGATGTCTAGAGTAGTGGTTCTCACAGATTAGCATTTTGCAGACACACATGGAGGGCTTGCTTATTTTTATTTTATTTTATTATTATTTTATTTTATTTTATTTATTCACTCTGTCACCCAGCCTGGAAGTGCTGAGGCATGAGCACAGCTCACTGCAGCCTCGGCCCCACTGAGGCCCAAGAGATCCTCCCACCTCAGTCTCCCAAGTAGCTGGGACTACAGATGTGTGTCACCATGCCCAGCGAAATTTTGTATTTTTTGTAGAGATGAGGTTTTACCATGTTCCCCAGATTGGTCTGAAACATCTGGTCTTGGGCAATCTGCCCGCCATGGCCTTCCAAACTGCTGGGATTATAGGCATGGAGGGCTTGCTTATTAAAACACATACCAGAATTTTTAACCCAGTAAGTCTTAGCGGGGCTGGAGCATTTACCTTTCTAACAAGTTCCCAGGTTATGCTGATACCTCTAGTGCAGTACCTTACTAAAGTACTAAAGAATGGTACACTGGAGTCAGCATCCTGACTGAGATTATATTCCGATAACCTATTATAATATCTACTAAGGCATTTTTGACTCCCACATAGCATACTTGCCTGCAGCGCTCTTCAGAGATAGGAAAGAATTGTCGGCTACAGGCTTAACCGAGATGACTTATAAAATATCACAACCTTATATTTTAAAGATGTCAAGATAGTTATGTGTATTTAACTTTATTAAAAGGGAGTTTTCTTTTTAAAATTGATTTTGTAATTTACATTTATAGTACTTTGTTTTTCTTTGTGTTTGTGTCGTAAAAGTAAGCACTTTAGTGTCTTTTGATTTTTTTTACATTGACAGCAAATGTAGAAGTGCAGTGTTCATCATAAGGCACCAATGATGAGTAGAATTTTATTTCACTGTACTCAGAAAATTTAGCTTCAAGATATTAGAATGTCTGTGTAAATCAATAAACTGAAGTGAACATCAGGTATGAAAGTAGGATTATATACACTTTTAAATTTATTCCACAAATAGAGGTTTACTGTCTCTCAAAAGTAGATAATAGTTCTATGAAGAGAATTAAACATAGTTTAAAATTTAAAGTGGATGCAGTCATTTACTTCAGAAATAAAAAGACCTTGATTTATATGGAAAATCCTGTGACTTTCATTTTTGGTTTTTTTGATTTTTCATTTTGAAACCATTTATAATTTATATTATAATAAAGCCTTTATAATTGTTTCATTTAATATCCTATGAGAGATGATTAAAGAACATGAGGGGTTTTTCCATAGTAGTTGCTTACTCTGATTTTTGAAGGAGCAGATTAACAATTTAATTTTTAATTTCCTTCTATATTAATTGCTGATTTTCAAATGTTGTTACTTTTATAAGATAATGTCTTTTTCTAAAATTTTAAATGTTACTTTATAATATCCAATTACAAGATTGTTGACTGCACACACATGTAAAAGAATCATCACTGTGGCAGCAGTGAAAGAAATTAGGGTTCTTTTAATCAACAAATGTAATTTTGACCAAATATTTATTTTTTTTACAAAGTTATGATAACAATAGAGAATATACTATCTTACTGAAATGCTTTTTAAAAATGCAATAGTAAATTTTTATTAATTCAAAAATATAATTATCTACCATATTCCAGAAACTGTGCTACTACTTAGGTTCAGTATGAAGACAAATAATATTTGTGGTCATGAAATTTATAATTTGGGGAGGGGAAACTATAGAAATGATAAATGTACAAATAAATAATAAGTACTTCTGGTTTCAGCTCTAACGTAAAAAGTTCGGAAGTTGTCACTTTTATCCTTACAACAAGAAACAAGCTAAACAAACGGAATACCAATGCTTTTCTAAGGCCTATGAGAGAACTGAAATTTCATGGCAAACTGCTACCCCATAATCTCGAAACTTGGACAAATCTAGGGAGTCACAGCTGAGAACTCCTTACCTGGGGGAGAAGCTGCTGGAGCCATAAACTGGTAGGAACACTTAAGTAATTTTGACAAACTTCTGGAGGCTTAGTGTGGATTACTATGAGAATGAGAAGCTCCTGGAAAGTAGTCTCCAGGGTGGCCCACACTTTTGTGTGGCTTCTCCTACTGCACTAGATTTTTACACTGAACAGCCAGGAAATGTCTCATCTTAGCTCTTATAGAGGTTGGGGAAGATTAACAATTGAGAAATGTGCCTGGAGCATTTGCTACTCTCCAGGGGAGAGGATCTTACCAGAGTGTTTTCTCACAGCGCATTTCTCCCACTCAGCCCCTTGCAGCCTTCTGATTGCCAAAAAGTGGAAGAAATAACAAATATTTGAGGGGGGGTCCCAGACTAGATTCAAGGACCCACTAAAAAACCGAAAGTGATTTATAAGTTATAGAATACATCTCTTCCCACGTACCTTGCTACCACACCAATGGAGCTCCAGTATTACAACATTGGATTTCAGCTGAAAAAGCTGCAAGACAGGCTGTCTCAGAGAAATACGTAGGGAAGTCCAAAGCCAAGGAAGAAAACAAAAACAAGGACAATAGAGGAAGTTGAAATTGTAACCACAGGAAACATTAAACAAAGCCAAAATCCCAGATTAACAGAAAATTGCATGGTAAACATTTAGTTACTATACTACTTCCTATATCATGACTGACTTTAACAAAATATTTACAAGGCATATTAAAGGCAAGAAAAAAATGTAATCTGAAAATATAAAGCAGAATAAGAACTGAGCTTAGCTATGACACAGATGTTGGAATTAGTAGACATGGACTTTAAAATAACTATAATTAATATGTTAAAGGTTCAAATGGGAAAAGTAGAAAACATTGAAGAACAGTTGTTATTTTATGTGGAGAAGTGAAAACTGTAAGAAAAGAAAAAGAAAATGCTGGAACTCAAAAACAGTGTAGCAGAAATTTAAAAATGCCTTTAATGGACTCGTTATTACACTAAACATGAATGAGGAAAGAGTCAGTGAGCTTGAGAATAGGTCAACAGAAACTTCCCAAACTGAAAAGTAAAGAGTAAAAAAAAGAATGAAAACAGACATAAGTCAGAACGTCTTAGAACTGTGGAAAATGACAAAAGGTATAACATATAAAAAAGGGAATGAGACAACAGAGAAGAAATTTTGAAATAATAACGGCTGAGAATTTCTCAAAATTTGTGACAGACACCAAAGCACAGTTCCATGAAGCTCAGAGTAAATGAAGCAGAATAAATACCAGAAATTCTACACCTGGGTATAGCATATTCCTAATACAGAGAACACAAGACAAACTTTTCAAAGAAGCCAGAGGGTACTGTTTGTAACACAAAGGATAAATGCTTGAGGTAATAGATAACCTCATTACCCTGATGTGATTATTACACATTTTATGCCTGTATCAAAATACCCCATATACCCCATAAATAAATATATATATGCATACTATGTGTCTGCAAAAATTAAAAATTAATTTAAAAAAAATATCTTATGTACAGATGAATAAGGATAAGAATTACAGCAGATTTCTCACCAGAAACCATGCAAACATGAAGAAAGTGAAATAAAATGTTGAAAGAAAAGATTATGCCCATTTAGGATTCCGTGTCCAGTCAAATTATTGTTCAGAAGGAAAGGTAAAATAAGAATGTATTAAATGAATCTATCACTGGTAGACTTCCTGTATACAATAAAAGAAGTTCCAAGGAGAAGAAAATTATATAGGTGCTTTTGTGGAAGAGTGGAGATGTTTGGTGAATGAATAGCAAAAATGGGAGTGGGGTGATCATTTTGATGGCATAGCCAGATAAAGCACCCTAAAATAATTATAATTAATCTGAGGTATACTTGCAAGCTATGCAACTATCAAAGACCTAATATCCAGAATCTATAAGAAACTTAAACAAATCAACAAGCAAAAACAAATGACCCTATTAAAAAGTGGGCAAAGGACATGAATAGATACTTCTCACAAGAAGACATACAAGTAGTCAACAAACATAAAAAAAAAAGGCTCATCATCACTAATCCTCAGAGAAATGCAGATCAAAACTGCAATGAGATACCATCTCATATGAGTCAGAATGGCTGTAGTTAGAAAGTAAAAAATAACAGATGTTGGCAGAACTGCAGAGAAAATAGAATGCTTCTACACTGTTGGTAAGAGGGTAAATTAGTTCTGCCACCATGGAAAGCAGTTTGGAGTTCTCAAAGAACTAAGAGTTTAACTACTATTTAACCCAGCAATCCCATTACTGGGTATATACCAAAAGGAAAACAAATCATTTTACCAAAAATATACAGGTACCCATGTGTTGATTTCAGTACTATTCCCAATAGCAAAGACACAGAATCAACCCAGGTATCCACCAATGGTGAATTGGGTAAAGAAAATATGGTACATATACACCATGGAATACTATGCAACCATAAAAAGAATAAAATCATGTCCTTTGCAGCAACATGGATGCAGCTGGAGGCCATTATGCTAAGTAAACTAACACAGAAACAGAAAATCAGATATGGCATGTTTTTACTTATAATTGCGAGCTAAACATTGAGTACACATGAACATGTGGAACAGGGATGCTGGGAAATACAAGAAGTGGGTACAAGGGAGGGGATGAAGGGTTGAAAAACTACCTATTGGGTACTATGCTCACTTCCTGGGTGATGGGTTTAATTGTACTCCAAACCTTAGCATCAAGAAATATCCCTCTGAAACAATCCTGCACATGTACCTCTGCAATCTAAAATTAAAGTTGAAAAGGAAAAAAAAAAAAAAAGCAGTTAAAAAAATTAGCTGGTGTGAATGCAAGGGAGGAACTTAGGTATAGGAAACAGCATCTACTGAGTCTTGAGGGAAACAACAGAGCAATAGGCAGTGCAGGGACAACACATATCTTGAGAAGTTTGTATTTTGAAAGGTTTTATGCAAGAGAGTGAAATGACTTGAGACTACCAAATTTGTATTTATATTTTTATTTGAAAATTCTTTAAGAAAAAAGAATCAAAATTTAAAACAAGAGCAAATGTAAATGTTCAGCAATTCAAGCATTTATACATTTTATATGATTTTAAAAAGTCTCTGGAAGGATTTTGACTTGTGCTTAAATATAACATAGGGACCAAGGCCCTTGGTTCCCTGGAGGTTTGAAAATTACTGGGCTGAGGCAGATTGATTAATAGGAGAAAAGGAATGTCAATTTATTTAATGTGTTTACAGGGGAAGAATCACAGAATGATTACTTACCTCCACAAAGGAGTTCAGAGGCTTATATACCATCCTGGCTAACAAGTTATGGAAAGGGGAAAAAGAAGAATCCTGTTGGGGGGCAGTAAGTGATTACTAGCAAGAATGAATGAATTGGGAAGCAGAGATTAATTGTTAAATAATTCTTTGGGAATTTGAATGAATATGAGAGACAGGCATTATCTTGAGAAAGGGTCTGTTAAGGTGTAGTTACATTCTTGGTCTTTTTTTCTGCAAAAGATAATGAGACAACAGAAAGGGGAAGAAAAAAATAATTGTTTTTCACTAAGAAAAGTCTGTATTTTAGACAGATAAAAAAACTTCAGAGAACAACTTTATTCTATGCTTTGGGAAAGACTAGGGTGAGAGAACTTCACAAGGACCTTGAGGATTGTAGTTCCGTATATCAAAACACCCTATTTTGAGGTATCAGCTTCTGAGCTCCAGTAACAGAAAACTGTGAGAGAACATCATTGTCATCCCAAACAAACAGAAAAGAAATCCAGACAATGTGAAAAATCATATCATTAAGCCCCATCTCTACAAAACACAAACAAACAAAAAATAGTTGGGTGTGGTGGCACGTGTCTATAGTCCCAGCTACTCAGGAGACTGAGGTGTGAGGATCCCTTGAGCCTGGAAGGTTGAGGCTGCAGTGAGCTGTGATCATGCCACTGCACTCCAGCCTGAGTTGACAGAGTGAGACGCTGCTTTTTTTTGTTGTTGTTATTGTTGTTGTTGTTGTTTTGTCATTGTTGTTGTTTGTTTGTTTTTAAAAACCATCAGAGATCTGATGTCACTAGGTTATCTGAGTTTCACAGAATGGCAGGTCTCTCCAAAGAAAGACAAGACAAATGTATTACTTCAATTTGTTAGAACACGTGAAAAAGACTGGGCTGTCATAAAAACAGGTGAGAAAAATTCTTTTGATGATGGAAAAACCAAATTCCGTCAAAATACATTTAAAGAGGTTTATTATGAATCAATATGAGTGACTGAGGCCTGGCTTACACAATCCCAAGAGGTGTGAGATTTCTAATCTCCTTAGAAAGTGTGCCTGAGGTGTTTGTGTTATGTTTGGTTTTATATATTTCAAGGAAACAGGAACTGCAAGTACAACCATAAATCAATACATGGAAAGTATACATTGGTTTGGCCTGAAAAGGTGGGGCAACTACAAGTGGGGGCTGACAAATCATAGGTGGGTTTTAGGCATTCTTTAGTTGACAACTGGTTGAGAGTTAAGCTACTGTCTAAAGACAAAATCAGTAGAAAGAAATGCCTGAGGCTGGGCATGGTGGCTCATGCCTGTAATCCCAGCACTTTGGGAGGCCAGTGTAGGAGGACCAATTGAACCCAGGAATTTCAGACTAGCCTGGGCAACATAGGGAGACCCTATCTCTACAGAAAATTAAAAAAATTAGTCATAGTGGTACATGCCTGTGATACATGCTGCTACTTGGGAGGCTGAAGTGGGAGGACTGCTTGAGCCTGAGAGGTTGAAGCTGCAGTAAGCCATGATTATGCTACTGGATTCCAGCCTGGGCAACAGAGCAAGACCCTGTATCAAAAAAATAATAAAAAAATAAGATTGCCTGAGTTGAAATAAGGGAATTTTGGAGCTCAAGATTCTTGTTGTGTAGAGGAGGCTTCATAGGTAGCAGCCCTCAGAAAGAATAGATGGTAAATGTTTCTTTTAAGAATTTGAAGGTATCAGGCTCTCAGTTAATCTCTCTTAGATCCAGGAAAGGCCTAGAAGAGAAAAGGTGTGGCTACATTAATACAGATTCTCTACAGGCGCAAATTTCCCAACAAAAGACAGCTTTGCAGGACCATTTCAATCTATTGACCCTGTGGCAGCCATTTTCAAATATGTCAAAAATATATTTTGGGGAAATTATTTTTATTTCTTTCAGGGTCTGCTGTCATGTGATACTATATGATACAGCGAGGCTGGAATAAGACACATTATATAAGGTTAATGAAAATCTGTCTAATGAGATTTTATGGTTTGTAGGGTGTGACTCCCAGGCCCCTTACATAGGAATTTGGGCAAGAGAAAAAGAAAAAAGGTCAGAATTTAGTCATCAAATTATAATTTTTAACAGATTCCTAAATGTTATGTGTGGGTTAGTGTTTCAGGATGATTTGGGCTCCAGACATAGGAAAAGTTTATAATCACTTGGCAAATTCTTTTCAGTATTATCACTGGGGGCTCATAAGAAAGAATAGAGAGCCTTGCTCTATGGTTGGCACTGGAATACGAGAGGAGCTGCTTGGGGCAAGCACAAATTATTGCATTCTTTCCTAGACCTTTGATAGTTTGTATATTTCAAGTAATCTGTCCATTTCATGTACATTATAAAATTTACTGGAATCATTTCTTCGTAATATTTAATTATTATCCTTTAATTTCTATAAGTATCTGTAGTAAGATTCTCTCAACTATTCTTTGTATTGATAATGTTGCTATTTGTGTCTGGTCCCTTTTTTCCTTGATCATTCTGACTAGAAGTTTGTCTATTTTAATAATGTATGCAGAGTGATAAATTTAACATTTTAAAAGTTATACCTTAATAAGGGTTATGATTCTGCCTGAAACTCTGGGAGTAAATGTTAATATAAAAGAGATAAGATGTGAGATAAACATTTTAGCAGTTAGGGGTCGGATTGATGAAAGGGCATCAGAAAAATGGACCAAACAGCAGTGGTTGGTGATGGGGAAGAATACTAAGGGACCGATGTTCTGAGGGAAAGAATGTGCAAAGAGGAGGAAGACATCAACTATGTACAAACATGCTGATAGAAAAGAGGATATTAATTGCTGGATTTGTCTACAAGGAGATAATGGCATATCTAATGGATTTCACACCAGGAGCAGATTATTTCTTGACATTTCCCTCCTATATACAACAACATCATTTTTAGTTATTACCATGAAAATAAACCCCAAATACTGATAATAGCCTTAAAAGAAATACTGACAGTGAAATTTTATTTTATTGAACTTTGTACATATAATCACATTAGTGAAAGATTTTTTATCATAAATACACACAAAATACACCTGTAAATCAGGATTATACTTGAAAAATTGAGAATGTATAATAACCTTAGATACAGGGCACATATGGAGTGATTGGTCTTAGATAAGACCCAAAATAGGTTAAAAAAGGAAGAAAGGCAGAATTTATAAGAACAAATCTGAGTCTATTAGTAGACCAGGTGGCGATGGCAGTGGTGGTGTGTGTGTGTGCATTTTAATCAATGAAATAGGAACCAAGGTCATCAGCAGAGATTAAGAAAAAAAAATATATTAAAGGTTTTAAAAGAAAACAAAGATTAGGAAAGTAGTTGAAGACAGTTGGAGAGTGAATGAAAAAGGAATATGTAAATAAAGAAGAACTTCATAAATTATGTGTGTGTAGATAGATAAATAGATAAGTAGATGATCGCTAGCTAGATTGATTGATTGATAGACTGGATGCCTATTGAGGCATGTGGCAGAAGAAGGTATTGGAGTGGTTGTCTGCTCTTTGGTTTTATAAGCTTTGGAAAGCAGGAGCAATAACGTTCATATTAAATAATAATATGAGAAAATAGAAAACACAACACAAAGAAGTATGTTATGTGGATGTTACAGATTGTACAGAACATACATTATTAGTGTTAGTAGAGATGGCCATGTTTTATTCAAGAAACATGTTATGGTACAGATGAGGTCTGTTCTGAGACATGAAAGACCCATAGACTTTTAATAACTAGAATCACCAGAGGATGTCATATGAAATGCATTAGATAAACAAAGGTGCTAAAATGATACCTGATACATAGTAGGTATTCAATATTTGAGTGAATTATAAGTGTTATATAACAGCAAGTAAGCTCTTAATCTTGAAGTGCAAATTGCCTGTAAGATACTAATAGAAAATATAGTTGCAAATCTATTTGGGCAAGAGTGTGGAAGGCATTAAGTCAGTTACTGAGTGTAGACATCTTTTTTCCCGGAGGCAGTGAAGAATTGATGACTCTTGAACAGGGAAATCTTTGGGAGTGCTTTTGAAAGAATAAGCAAGCAACAGTATACTGGAAAAATTCAAAGGACAGAAGATGGTGGCAGATGTTACAGTTAAGAAAATATTATAATATTCCCTATATGAGTATATATTGTCTTTGCCTCACTGGATGTGATACATTATGTAGGGTGTTTTTAGAACCTTTTTGTCACTTAGAAATCAGTACCAGTTTGCATTCAAATATAACATAGAATGGATGCCACAATATTACCTAGTTAGATCTTGACATCACTTTTAGGTTATTTCCAAATAAGTTAAAGATCTTGACATCACTTTTAGGTTATTTCCAAATAAGTTAAAGTGCATATTCAAAACATCTAATTTTTTAAATATAAAACATATATCTTTATTGTATCTTGCCAGGTATGGTGGCTCACACCTGTAATCCTAGCATTTTGGGAGGCTGAGGTGAGTGGATTGCTTGAGCCCAGGAGTTCGAGACCAGCCTGGGCAACATGGAGAAACCCCATTTCTACACATAATACATAAATTAGTCGGGCATGGTGGCGTGCACCTGTAGTCCCAGCTACTTAGGTGGCTGAAGTGGGAGGATTACTTGAGCCCAGGAGGTCAAGGCTGCAATGAGCAGTGATCACATCACTGCACTCCAGCCTGGGTAACAGAGAAAGACACTGTCTCAAAAAAAATTATAAATCTTATAAATCTTATTCTAATTTATTAGCTTTTTTGCATTTACTACGTTAAAAGGGATAATAAAATTTTAAATCAAATCTAAGCATAATGTTAATAATTTCTATGGCTAACTTAGGGTGCAGTGGTTAATGTGATTTAATTTATTGGCATTAGAGTCTTAATTAAAAGGGAAGAAAATAGTCTTTTGTAACATGTTAAATGAATTTCCTCTGGTGTGACCCATATGGTATGTGGCTTACGTAGAACTTTGCGGAATATAATCATGGTGTGGGGGAAAGCCTATACATTTTTATCAATGTTTAAAGCAACAGATTTGTCAGTCAATAGGCTATTGCAACATTATACTTTTTCCTATTTATATTAAATTAAATTTGAAATGAATAGATGTTTTAAAGCAGTTTTTGAAAATACATTAGTAAGCTTACTTGATAGCATCATAAATGAAAACATAAAATTATTGAATTTATCCTTCATGCTTCTCTGAAATTAGGACAAGGTAACATATATACAGAACATTATTCTTTAAAATATACAATGTGGAAAAAATGACCAGTGGTTTCCAATTATTTTGAGATATGTATTATATTCTAATTGGAATCAGAATTATTTTTAACATGCATGTCAACTTCTTGAAAACAGGGATTTTTTTTGCACTCTCAGCAGTACTTTTTAGATTTTAACATAATGCTTAATGATTACTGGTAAATTTATATTGACTATGAAGATTGTTTAGAACAAGTTAGAGTAGCTAAATGAGTATGCATTTATCATTATATTTTGTAGTTAATTCATCACATTTTATTTTGGAGTTTGTGTTTTTGAGGCCCTGTATAACAAATTTTTCCTATTCCAAAAAATCTTCTTTAGCTTTGTAATTTTGCTTCTCATGTCTAGATATTTAATCCATCTGGGGCTTATTTTCATATGTGATATGAGTTTATGATATTAATAAAGCTATTTTTTAATAAAGTGAGATAATTTTCCAAAGTCATTTATTATATTATTTTCGCTTTTATTTATGATGATATCTCTACATAAATTCACACTGATTTCTGAACTCTATTAGGTCTATTTGTCTTTGCAAGTTCCATGCTATTTGATTGCAGTGGCTTCAGATAGCTTAATATCTGTTAGGGTGAACTTTCCTTGGCTTCCCTTATGTCTGTTCTTTTTAATTTTTTTTTTTACTCATTGTAGGCACCTATTTTCCTATGCACATTTTGGACCTTTATATATAACTTTATATTATGATTTGTATTGATTTAAACTTATTTATAATGTGCAGAGAAGAGCATCTTTATAATACTGATTTTTTTTATCATGCTATAAACATGATATATGGCTGTATTTGTATAGGTATTCTTTTATAATATGTTCTGTAATAAAGTTTTGAAATTATAAAATACGTATTTTTTGTTAGGTGAATCCATATATTTTTGTGGCAGTTCTTGCTACTATATTAAATAATTTGTTGTTTTTTTATGTTGAAAACTAGTATTAATTTATATGTTCTTAGATCCAAGATTCCTCCTTCTTATAGCAGTTTTTTTCCACTTTTTTCATGGAATTTAACCTTTTTGAAGCCTTACCCATGTAAGGCTTATCATATTACATATTTGCAGACATACAGCATTAACCCCTGGGTTTCTCACTGATATGGGTTACTCAAATTTCTTGAGAGCAAAACATCAATTCTGAGTCTGTTGCTAATTTTCTCTATGAAAATGTCACATTCTTCTACAGGGTGAAAACCTTTTTATAGTCAAAGATGCAGAATTTGCCAGGTGACAAATGTTACTTTCTTCCATATCTTATCTTTGCAGTGCAGACATACTACATCACAGCAAGAAAATCAGATAATCATTTCAGCCACACTTGGCTGTAGTTTACAGCATCTCTCCCTTTGAGAAGTCAATTTTACACACCGAGCCACCCTGGTAAGGCACTCCGAGAGCCCTGACTTAGAAGTTTCAGGCGAACAATGACCCAGATCAGGTCAATTATTGTTTTTCTTCCCCTCTTCAACAATGTCTGTCAAAAATTGAGCATATAAACTAAAGAGTGACAATAATGTGTACTCTCTAATATTGATTTTTAAGAAACAAGAAAAAGGGGGAAATAATAAAAAAAAAATCTCTAAACCCATATACTGTGAAGACATGACATTGGATCCTCTCAGCTGTTTGAATGTTGGAACCTCATCTGTAAAGCTTATAAAAGGAGCTTCATACAGTAGGAAGAAGGGTAAAGTCAAAAGAAAAGGAGATATCCCTGAATTCATGTCCCCTCTTAATGTTCTTTTTTGATAAGCACTGTATTTTCTTTTCTTAGAACTAGTTTGGGATGCATTGGTATCATCTGCAGTACTTAATGCTTATTCTGGTACTTGGAAGCAGGGTATTATATCTCACAGGCTTTAAAGTATGACTTTTTTGTGTCACTAGATGGATATGAATATTCTTCCACTAACAAGTAGGGACAATCCATATTTGATAGTGAAGCAGCTGGTTAAACAATCTCTTTGGGTATGTGTGTGGGAGAAGATCACATATCATACACCTGCAGGGGTTGGAGGTTTCAAAAACTAAGTAGAAAAGTGTCAAACTCTATAGTTGTGTTGGCCCATTTTTATGGCCTTTAATATTGTCTTAAAAGAAACAAGGACACAGCATTACCAAGAATTAGATTTTAGGCAGTAATGCAGGCCATTATGAGAACTTTTAGCTTTTGCTTTGAGTTAAATGGAAAGCCACTGAAGATTTTGTTTTCTTATTTTGAGACAGACTTTTGCTCTGTCACCCAGATTGGAGTGCAGTGGCACCATCTTGGTTCACTGCAACCTCTGCCTCCAGGGTTCAAGCAATTCTTGTGCCTCAGGCACCCAAGTAGCTGGAATAACAGGTGTGAGCCACCACACCTGGCTAATTTTTGTATTTTTAGTAAAGATGGGGTTTCACCATGTTGGCCAGGCTGGTCTTGAATGCCTGGCCTCAAGCGATCTGCCTGCTTGGGCCTCCCAAATTGCCGTGATTAAAACATTGAATGGTTTTGAACAGTAGAATGAGATGATCTGAATAATGACTTTAAAGGCTCACTCTTTTTTTTCATAGAGAACGAACACCAGAAATGCAAGGAAAGACCACTTAGAAATGTATTATGATGATGCAGCTAAGAAATGGCAATCAAGGTCAGCTGTAGTGAATACAGTAAGAAGTGGTTGCAGTTTTAGATATATTGGTCAGTCTAGACACACCGCAACTACATAAGATGATTAACCGGTTAGCTATCCCAGACTGTTTGTATTGGTCTGTTCTCACACTGCTAGTAAAGATATACCCGAGACTGAGTAATTTGTAAAGGAAAAGAGGTTTAATGGACTCAGAGTTCCACAAGGCTGAGGAGGCCTCACAGTCATGGTGGAGGGTGAAGGAGGAACAAAGACACATTTTAGATGGTGGCAGGCAAGAGGGGGTGTGCTGGGAAACTCCCCTTTATAAAACCATCAAATCTTGTGAGACTTACTCACTGTCATAAGAACAGCATGGTAAAAACCTGCCCAATGGCCAGGCGTGGTAGCTCACACCTGTAACGTTTGGGAGGCCGAGGCAGGCGGATCATGAGGTCAGGAGATCGAGACCATCCTGGCTAACACGGTGAAACCCCAGCTCTCCTAAAAAATACAAAAAAATTAGCCTGGCTTGGTGGCAGGCACCTGTAGTCCCAGCTACTTTGGAGGCTGAGGTAGAAGAATGGCGTGAACCCGGGAGGCGGAGCTTACAGTGAGCCGAGATGGCACCGCTGCACTCCAGCCTGGGCAACACAGCAAGACTCCGTCTCAAAAAAAAAAAAAAAAAAGAACAACCTGCCCAATGATTCAATTACCTCCCACCGAGTACCTCCCACAATCTGTGGGGATTATTACAATTAGAGGTGAGATTTGGGTGGGGACACAAAGCTAAACCATATCACTGATCATCTGGAAAGACCAACAGATAACCCAACATCTATAAACACTGAACCCTTCCAGTTCCCAGGGAACTTTTGCCTGTGTTTTTCAGCTCATTCAGTAGGAGCAGTGCTAGACCGAGATATTTCACAGACTTTGCTCCCCAGAAGACAGAATACTTAAATATATTTCTCCAAGGTTCTACTCTACATAATTTCCTGTTGTTATTCAAGCCAACAATGGTGCAAATGTCCAGTGATTAAATACATAGAGTTTATATATTTGTCTCTTCCAAATCTCATGTTGAAATTTGACTCCCAGTGTTGGAGATGGCATCTTTTGGGAGGTGTTTGGATCACAGAGGCAGATCCCTCATGAATGGTTTGGCATTTTCCCATGGTATTGAGATTTTACTCTAATAATTCATATGGGAGCTGGTTGTTTCACAGAGCCTGGCACCCCTACTCTCTCTTGATTCTTTCCTCTTACCATCTAATGCCTACTCCCCTTCTTTCACACTATGATTGAAAACTTCCTGAGATCCACCAGAAGCAGATTCTGGAACTATGCTTGTACAGCCTGCAGAACTATGACTTAAATAAACTTATTTTCTTTATAAATTACCTAGCTTCAGGTGTTCCTTCATACTAATGCAGAATAGACTAAGACACATATTAAGGCAATGTAGTGATAAATGTGGACCAAAAGAGATGACAGGTGAATTGTGACTTTTAATATTTGTCCCTGTTTACTTATACCTAAAAAAAATTATATTAAATTTTTGTTGTATCTTTTTTAAACTGGCATTTTCTAATTTAAGCAGAATTTAAATATGTTTATAAGAATTAAATGAATTTTTTAGTTTTTTACAGAGATAAACTGTTAAAGAATATTTTCTTTTAATCATGCATAATTATATATTGTTCTTTCTTGATAATTGTGTGATCAAACTCAACCCATTAAATTGTACAGCTGAGAAGACTGAGTGCTAATTATATTTACAATAAAATAATAATATGTAAATAAAATATGCTATCACATTAATGAAAATTAAGAACATTAATCAGGGTCTATGCTATGCTTATTATAGCAAGTCCTGTTAATTTGGACCAACATTTTAATTTTCACCTGTAATCTAGTGAGAAAGATATTTTAATGTAAATTTAGAGTGATACCTAAAGAGAATTAGAGAATATTGTATTTCTTATATTTAGGAATAATTACTGCTGGATTTATATATTTGAATGAAGAAAAATATTGATTAAAAAACAATTGGCCAAATGTTTCTCTATATTATTGTCTAGTGAATAATTTATATTTTCCTAGGTTAAACATCTTTGAAAGCTAAGATATTTTCTTATGTACACTATAAATATTTTGCAGACAACTGTTTGCAAACCTTACAAATACTAGATTCCAATAAAAATCTCAATGGGAGCTTTCCTCAGAGGTTGACAAGCTGATTCAAAAATGAATAAAGAAATGTGAAAGACCTAGAAAAGGCAAAATAATTTCAAAAAAGAAGAGTAAAACTGAAGGATTTACCCTACTTGCAAAGATGTATATAGTTTCATTTTAAAAATCTCCTTTTGTACAATTTAATATAGCTTTACTTTTTTTCTCTGTAAAAGACTCTTGCTTTCTTTGTTAGGTTGAGTATTAGATATTGTTGTTATTGTGCATAGTATTTTATTTTCCATTATATTTGCTGTTACTGGTATAGCATAATGCCATTACTAATAATTTTTTGTAAATTATTCATGTAGAGTAATACTATTCATTTTTCACAGATTTAAGAACTTTGCTGAACCTTCTCACTTGTTTTAATGTGTTATTGATTTATTTTAGTGTTGTACAATTATGCCATTGCACTCCAGCCTGGGCAACAAGAGTTAAACTTCGTCTCAAAAAAAAAAAAAAAAAAAAAAAAAAAAAAAAAAAAAAAAGTCTTCCAAAGTGAGTCCTTGTTATATCACCTTAGATAGATAAGAGAAATGTGATAGTTTTTCTAGTTATCCATAATATATATACTTACATATGCTCTAGATAGCTATTGACAGAGATATATCGGTAAATAATAGATGAATTCATAGATACATAGATAGAGCGATAGAAACAGGCAGACAGAGACAACGGTAACGGTCTTTTTTCTTCCTTCTTTGTCCCTCCATAGTTCATACTTCAAAGAGCAGCCAGTGTAATCTTTCAGAATAAAATCAAGTCATTGCTTGGTTTAAAATACCTCGTAATTTCCCATCTTACTCTGAGTAAATTCCAAAGTTCTCATTGTGTCTCATAAGACTGTATGTGTTCTTGCCCATCTATCTCTCCTATCAGTCATCTCTTTCCTTATTCTTTCCACCAAACTGGCCTTGCTGTTTCTGGAACATATTAAAAATGCATTGAAGTGTAATGGATATTCCAAACTCTTTCTATCAAATACACTGTGTCTTCATGGGACTTTTTCCTCGTTTACTTCATGTCTCTGCTCCCAGGTTGCTTTGTCAAAGAGATCCTTTTGGACCATTCTATATAGAATGTACTTCTTTCCACTATCACTCTCTAGCTGTTATTTTGCCCTAATCTTCTTTAAAACATTTATATTCTTCCAGAATGCAACCTCAATAAAACGAAAGAACTCGTTTATTTGGTTTACTATTGAATCCCCAGTGTTTTAAATGGTGATTGTAAAGCATTCGACACTCGGTACCTATTACTCATGTAAATAACACAGTTATAGAAAACATTGACGAGGTATTAACAACCTACATGATAGGTTTTATGTTAAGTGTTTCAAATGTATGATACATAATCATGACAAGAATCCCATGTCATGAAGAGAAACTGTTAGCTTGTAAGTGACAAAGATAGGATTTGACCTTGGTAGTCTAATTTCAGAGACTATGCAATTAACCATCATACCAAACTATCAAAGCATGAGAAATGTGCTTTAGTGTTTAAAGTAAAATGTTACTATCTCTTCTCTGAGGTTTTGACGTTTTTCATTCTTTCACATAAAAAGAGCAATGCAATTTACATTTACTTTTACCCTGGCTGAGAGACAGCCCGGAAGTTTTGTTTGTTCTCTGATCGTTAATTTTATCAATACCTTGGAATATATGCCTTCTCCAACATGCTAAAACTTGCTATTCCACATATTTTTTTTCCTGAACACAGTATGATGAATTAAAAATTATAACTTATTAGGATCTAAGACCTGTCGATCTTGTATTTTGCTTTATTTATGATTTGCATTGCTATTCACTATGCTCCATGGAATTCCCGGCTCAGATTTTTCATCCTTAGTATTTTGTGGTATATTCATGCATATTGCACTTAATTTTCTGCTTTTTGAACATTTTTCTACTTTAACATGTAATTTTAATTCTAATTTTATAAGGTATGTTTCTGTTGCTTTCCATTTCATGTATAAACTCCAGTTTCCGGGAAGAAAATGCAAAAGAATATTCATTAGCTGGGCTTTATTCAAAAACCGACAGTATAATTTGGTCATAAAGTCCTGAGCTTATATTATACTGCTTTCTCTTTGAGAGGCTGAATATACAACAGACAATAGTCACACCATATATAAAAAGAGAACTCTCTTATTCTGTAGCAACCAGTTCAGGAAGTGGAACAACAATCCCAGTAGCCACTGGCCCAAAGCAGCCAAGGCATGATAAATAACTGACATCATCTCTAATTTTTGCCCCTACTTCCAACTTAGAACTAATGAGAGAAAGCCAAATATGCCTCCATAACTAATCATAGAGCATGCCCTTGATTGTAGTTGGCCTGCCTACAGCTTTTCCATGGCAACAGACTCCAATCAGAACATACTTGTAGCCTTTCTTTTTTTTCCATATAAAACTTAGCCACTTGTGTGCCTGCCTTTGAGTCTCTGCCAAACAGGAGGAATGGTGTCTCACTCCATTGCTATATGGGAAGCTCTGAATCAATAGCCTTTGCTTGTTCTCATTTAAGTGGATTTTGTTTATTTCTACAGTTCCTTTGTTAGTACACTGACAATTTAATTTTAGTTACTTTTAGATTATATATCCAGAATGTATTAAAAACGTGGACTTTCATTTATACATTGTATTTTTGATAGTTTAAATATAGAGGAAGTGCAGTCAAGGATGCAGCCCCCCACTCCTGGGCCAGGCATGCTCATGTGCTTTGCAGCATTCCTAGCACAGGTGCCTCCATTCAGAGACCTCATTATGAGGGGACTGAGGCTGGATATATTTTAGGTGCTTCTGCTGAAACCTTATCAGGGAACCTTGACTAAGATATTTTCTCCACTCTGACGTAACAGTTTCCACTCCTGGCACATTTCCCTCACCTTCCTCCTGGCTACCTGGGTCTGTAAAAAGACAGAAAGATTTTCGTTGTTGTTTTCAGGATTATCAGCCATGAGATTATTCCTCTACCTGCCCTGCATGTCATCTGACTGACCCTTGACCAGAGCCATTTTGTAGAAGAAAATGGAACACTGGTAGTGAGCACTTTTTTTTTTTTTCTTTGCCCCTCACCTTCACTGTTAGTGTTATGGCTGTTCACTGTTGAAGTGTTATGGGCTGAATTGCATCTCCTCCCTCACCAATTTATATGTTGAAGTCCTAACCACCAGTAACTCAGAATGTGATTGTCTTTAGAAGCAGGGTCTTTAAAAAGGTAATTAAAGATAAATGAGATCACTGGGATGGGCCCTAATCTAATAATGACTGGTATTCCTACAGGAAGAGGAAATTAGGGTCAAACACCCACTGAGGGAGAAGTATGAAAGACAAAGGGAAAAGATGACCATCCACAAGCCAAGGAGGCACCGCTCAGAAGAAACAGTCCTGCCAACACATTAATCTCAGAAGTATAGCTTCCGTAACTGTGAAAAACCAAATTTCTGTTGTTTAAGCCACTCAGTCTGTGGTGCTTTGTTACGACAGACCAAGCAAATGAATACACGTGGTAAGTGAATAAAGGTTTGATTGTGACTTTTGGTTTGGCTCACCCTAATTACCACCTCAACACCTGGTAGCTAAACTGCTTTTGTCTTAATCGTATAAATGGTATCTTTGGAAGAGCATTTTTTATGAAGTCATAATTTGTGTTTTTACTTTTATATTTCATGTTTTATTTAGCCTATGTAAAATTTTTTTGCAAGATCACAAATTTTTCCTGTCTTTTTCTTTTAGAAACTTTATAGTTTCTAGTTGTACATTTAGGAAAACTTTTCATTTGAAGTTAGATGTGTGCATGGTGTAAGATAGGGAGAATGCTATTTTTTTTTTTTTTTTAAGAGAGGATGTCACTCTTGCTCAGACTGGAGTACAGTGGTGACATAAGGCTTACTGCAGCCTCGACCTCTGAGGTTGAGGTGATCCTTCCATCCCAGCCTCCCATGTAGCTGGGGCTACAGGTGGACACCCCCCATGCCCAGCTAATATTTGTACATTTTATAGAGACAGGGTTTCACCCTGTTGCCCAGGCTGGTCTTGAACTCCTGGGCTCAAGCGATCCACCGGCCTCAACCTCCCAAAGTGCTGGGATTACAGGCCCAGCTCTCAATCTTTATCCATACAAATTAAATTGAATAACTTTGGCACCTTTGTCAAAAATAAATTAACTTTACATGAGCAGGCCGATTTCTGTATGCTTCATTCTATTACATTGATCTACACATCTGCCTTTTTGCTAATAACAAATAGTTTTAATTTTTGTAGCTTTATTCTTGAAATCAGGCAGAATGATGCTTTCAACTTTTTCTTCTTATTTAGTATCATTTTTAGAATCAACTAATCAATTTGTGTAGGTGGAATTATATTTACCATATAGTTCAATTGAGATGGTTATCTTAACACATAGAGTGATTTAGTCCATGAATATTCTATATTACTCCATTTACTTAGGTCATCTTTATTTTCTCTCATTTATGATTTGTAGTTTTCATTGTAGAGATCTTATACATATTTTGTTAGGTTTCTTCCTATTTATTTATATATTGTGTTGAAACAGTAAATAAACTTTTAAATACTTTATTTTACAATAGTTTGACACTAGTCAATAAAAATACAACTTTTTTTGTATTTGTCATTCTACCCTTGGACTTTGACACATTCCTTTATACGTTCTAGTAGTTTTTTATTTGCTTGTTTGTTTTTATATTCCATAGAATTATTCTACTTAAATGATTATACCATCTATAGAAGGTTTACTTCTTCCTTTCCTGTTTCTATGTCTTTAATTTATTTTGCACTTTATTGTGAAAATTACAACCCCCACCCCAGAAAAAATTTGAACAGGAGTGGTAAAAGTAGGCATCATTTCCATTTTCCTGATTTCAGAAGGAAATGAGTCACGGTTTCCCCACTAAAAAAATAAAGTCTGTAGGTGTGTCTTAGACTCATTTTATTAGGTTGAGGAAGAAGGTGTCTATTAATGCTAATTTGTTGAGTGTGTATTGTAAATGAGTGTTGCCCTTTTTCTCAAATTTTATGTATATATTTAAGTGAACAAAGATTTTTATCCTTTATTTCATTAATATTGTTAATTAAATCAATTAATATTTATTATTTCATTATAACAATATTATATTGTATAATAATATATTATATTTTATTATTATTGTTATTATTATTGTATATTATTATATATATTGTTATATTATTATTGTATAATAATAATATATAATATAATATAATAATATATCATTAATATTGTTAATTAAATCTATTAATTTGTTAATTAAGTCAATTTTGAATATTAAGCTGATCTTGTATTCCAGAGATAAACTCTATATGGTCATGGTATATTATCCTTTTAAGCAGTGGTGGTTTTTAATTTCGGTTTTCACGTGTTCACTACTAATACAGTCATCCCTCAGTATCCATAGAGAGCTGGTTCCAGGACCCCTTCAAAATCCACGGATGCTTTAAATCATCTCTAGATGGTACAATGTAAATGCTATGTAAGTAGTTGTTACTTACATAGTTTAGACCAGTGTTCCCCAACATTTTTGGCACCAGGAACTGGTTTCAGTTTCATGGAAGACAATTTTTCCATGGATGTGGGTGGGGGGTGGGGGTGGATGGTTTCTGGATGAAACTGTTCCACCTCAGATAATCAGATCATCAGGCATTATACTCTCACAGTTGTGACCTAACTGACATTTTGTAGGTTTTATAAAATCAAGAAGGAGCCTTTTAGGTTGCCTTTTAAGTTATTTTAACTTTAAATTAAGCTTAAGTTTTACTTTGTTACAATCGTTTATTGTACCACTTGGCAATTTTGGAAACATTCTTTAGTTTGCTCTCAAGTCTCAAACCTCTGGGGATATAAAACTTGTGGTAAGTATGTATCTGCTAAGCATTTAGCAGCTCAGACAAGTTGACAAGAATGCTGACACACTCATAATACAGAATTTCTCCAAATATAAGATAATAAACATGTTTATTTTAAACATGTTTAAATTAACATAAATCAATTTTAGTTCATATTATAAAAAGATATGGGATACAATATTGATGAGAACATGTAAGTTAATTGGGAAGTCCTATGTAATCATCTTCTTCCTCTATTAATTCTATTTATAAGCTTTTCTTTTTTATTCTTTTTCCCTCTCCTTTCATTAACTCATTTCCCAAACATGGTGTATTAGGGTAATAATAATGACTTAATTCTGACAGTTTTTCTGTGTACTTTACCCTTTTTCACAGTCTAGCAAAACAGAAAGATTCCAATTGATTAGATATATAGTATTAAGCTATTAGTATTCTTCTGAAATTAGTGGTGTCGCATCTCATGGAATACTATTTTCTGTCCTATATATCTTACCTAGTTATTAAATATAGTGATATATATATATATATATATAACATTATATATATAATATACTATAAACTGTTGAGTGGCACACAAATATCAGCTGTAAGTATTTCAGTGAAATATGAACACAATACCACTCAGGCATTGTTATATGGAAATTTAAGATACATGCCTCAATTCATAAATAAATGATGCCTTGATTTTTAATATCCAAATATTAGTGAAAGAATGTGATTCCAGGTTTGTAGTTAACATATCACTGTGGAATAATTGTGTAGTTTCTCCAGTATCATTTTTTTGCATCAACAGTATGAACTTATTACGTTTCTTTCTCTATATCATTAAAGAATATTCCAGAATCTCTGCCTACATTGGGAAGTAGAAATTAATTGCCTGCAGTAGCAGAAATGGACTGCATTTTGTCACTCACCTGCTGTCAGTGACCTAAGTGAAATGAGATAGTTTCTTGGTAATGAATGCAAAAGCAAAGCTCTTAAATGTTTTCCACAGATATCTTAGTACACCCTTCTCAGTATAATGTAGCTAATACGGTGGCAACCTAATTTCCCAGAGAGTATTCACTTTAGCCATACCAGCTGCTAGGCTCTACCAATAGCTACAATTTTGATTTTAAATACTGATAGTAATTTTTGTAAAGAAGTAAATTGCTTTATTTATTACTGAGGTTGCTTGTCTCATTTATTGAAACACTTTATCACAGCTGGAGAATGCAGCTGCTTTTTTTTTCTTATATCACAATCAAAGATAAATCATAGGAGAAATACATTAGAGAATAAATAGTTTATCAATTGTTTAAAATTGGCTGTCAGCAAGTTAGAAATCTATAATTTTCAAGAATTAAATATATAATTTAAATCAAGATATGCTGATAATGATTAATTATCCCAATTGTGTTATATTACTTTGAAACTTTTGTTATTTTCGTTAAAGACAAACAAAATACTCATATTTCAAACTTTTAAAGAAAGTTGAAGATTGTCAATTTTGGAACTTTATTTGTAGTCATCTACAAAAGATGATCTGATGTAAAATTTATTTAAGCATACGTAATTGTATCAAGCCTGGCACATAGTAGTGACTGGAAACTTGAGAACATAAAATATGATGGTTGCTGTTTATATGATGAACCAGTCAGGAACATCAAAAAGTGATTTATCTAAACTTCACTTCTCAAGTCATTAAAAAACTAAACTCATACATGTTTATTTTGTTTTGTTTGTTTATTTATATACATCATTTCAGTTGTTTTCTAAGGTCTGGTATGTTTAGGTTTAGTGGGCTCCAGCTCAAAGGGAATTTATGCACACAAGAAAAGTATATAATACCTCTTCCCCTTCTATCCATGACAGAGTAATGGGTTAAATTTACCTTCCCTCCTTATGCAAAAGTAAGATCAAAAGACAGAAAAAATATATGTGAAATAATTATCTTCAGACATTGAACAAAATGCAATTTAGGACGATGATTCTTTGAGAAGAGTAAAACAAAGGTAAGTCCTGTAAATTCTTTCGAATTATTACCTGAAATCAGTTTTCTCACTGCAGCGCAAGAAAGGGAATGCAAATAAAGCCTGACACATCACTGAGTTAAGGAAACAGAGCTTGGTGTTTAAGTAGCAGAGTGCCAGAGAGCTGGGATTGGGAGAGATTGAGACAGAGAATTCTAAAGATCTGCAGAGAGATCCCCTTGACTCTTTGACCAGCTGGGTACTGATCTGTACAGTTCTATGTATGCATGAAAAGATACCATTGAACACTAAGGAAAGAACATTAGAAAGCAGTAAGTCAAACAATTCCTAGATTCCACACACAAAGAATAGTTTGGGACCAGCTCTCTTCCTGGTAGGGCAGCTGCAGCTGGCACTAGGATGCAACTGCTGTGGTCGAAGCCTGTGGCATTTCTCGTGGGCTTGAGCAATGCCTCTGCACAGTATCTGGACAACTTCCTATGTTAGTCTGGAGGCCCATGGGGATAGAAGGGGCTCTCCCATAGCTAGAATTGTAAAGGTCTTTGGCCGGAGTGCGGAGCCTCAGGAATCTCTCATTTATTCAGCCCTTCCCTGTGTCAGGGAGCCTCTCCTAGCTCAATGCTGGTTCCAACTCAGTGCGCTGCTTAGCTTCACTTTTCTCCACTTCCCATGATTTCTGTTGCTTCTTTGATGAATTCCAGTTTTCTCTCTTAGAAAATCAACTTGAAGTGTTAATATTTCCTTGTTCATTTGATTCCTCTCTGTGAGAGTGTACCCACGAGCTTCTTACAGTCAGCTATCTTGAACCAGAACAATTTTTTCTTATTCATTGGTTTCTCCTGTCTCTGAACTTTTTATGCGTATCAATTTTAGATCAAAAGCTTAACACCAAATTACACATCTGTCTTAAATATCTCATTGGCTTTTAAAAAACAGCATTCTGAAAAGATATAATTAGACTATAATTATAATGTATAATTAATGTATAATTTTTGCCAATTATATATTTTCCTCAGAAACCTTGCTTTCTGCAAAAGCATGCACTAAAACTAACAGGTGTTTTAGAGGAAATAGATTTAGAAGCCTACTCAAAACCTAAGTAACTTTGTTACTAGAGCCCTTACAATAATAATTCTCCAGATCTGTCATTAAAATATATGATATCTTTATGTTTCTTTTTTGTATAATAATACTCTTCATATTCTTATATATTATAAACCTATGCTCATAATATTCATATTTTAATCATGCTATATTATTAAATGAATAAAAGGCTAACCATAGAAACATAATTATATATATACAATATATAACAATTTTAATGGTTTAGTTTTCAGTGAAACTGACATGCAACTGGATTATAATTTATTTAAACTCATATATTGGAAATTATATATTAATTGTTTTCTATTTAAAACTGTAACATGATACACATTCTTGTATATACATTCTTTATGTATTTGTCTTACTAAGTTTTAGAGGTATAATTTGTATAAACTTAAACCATGGACAAGATAAAATTTTATGAAGTCTGAGTGATAATATGACTGTGGAACCATTACCACAATTACAACAAACATCTCTGTCATACCAAACATTCCTTATACACCTTTGCAACCTATTTCTTTCTCTGCTCCTGGCTGCACATAAGCCTCTTGTCACTATGTATGTTTTAATTTTCTAGATTTTTATATAAGTGAAATCATGGAGTATGCACTACTTTTGTCTATTTCATTTCACACAAGAAAATAATTTAGAAATTCATCCATGTTGTTGCACTTATTAGTAGTAGTTCATTTCCTTTTTATTGTTGTATCATGTATCATCACATAGACATACCATCATTTTAAACCCATTTTCCTGCTAAACCTTTTATTATATGCTTGTTGGCCATTCATGAATCTTTTATTTGTTTTTTTTTTTTTTTAATTTATTTATTATTATTATACTTTAAGTTGTAGGGTACATGTGCATAACGTGCAGGTTTGTTACATATGTATACTTGTGCCATGTTGGTCTACTGCACCCATCAACTCGTCATTTACATCAGGTATAACTCCCAATGCAATCCCTCCCCCCTCCCCCCTCCCCATGATAGGCCCCGGTGTGTGATGTTCCCCTTCCTGAGTCCAAGTGATCTCATTGTTCAGTTCCCACCTATGAGTGAGAACATGCGGTGTTTGGTTTTCTGTTCTTGTGATAGTTTGCTAAGAATGATGGTTTCCAGCTGCATCCATGTCCCTACAAAGGACACAAACTCATCCTTTTTT